>NC_048226.1:71358383-71413806 GCF_002007445.2 Ailuropoda melanoleuca
GAACTTGCAAGGCCCTGTTTGTTATAAACTTGATTCTAACATATGAACAGGGTCAACTCTTTAATAACAATAATATATATATAGTGCTTTAGTCTCCATGAAACACTTTCACATAACAATAGCATTTATTCCTCAAAAGAACTTTGGGAAGTTTGCAAGAAATATGACAGACTATTTAAATAAAGAGACAAGTAATACGTTACCAAAAGAAAAAAGAACAACGGGCATGAATAGATATTTCTGTATAAGGAAAAAAAACCCCAATGACTAATAAACATGAAAAAGTATTCAACTTCCCTACTGCTCAAATATATTGCAGCTGAAGGTAACAATTTTTACTTGTAAAAATAAGAAAAAGCAAAGGGGNAGCAAAGGGGAAAAAAAAGATTGTGTCCAGAGCTGATGAGGAGTTTTGGGTGGTAACCACATATGCAGAGAGCCCTTAAATGCACATATACTTTGATACCATAATTTCGCTTTCAGTAATCTGTCCAATGGAAATAATTCCAAATCTTAAAATAGCCAAAAAAAAAAAAAAGGGGGGGGACACCTGGGTGGCTCAGTTGGTTAAGCAGCTGCCTTCGTCTCAGGTCATGATTCCAGGGTCCTGGGATCAAGCCCCACATTGGTCTCCTTGCTCAGCGGGGAGCCTGCTTCTCCCTCTGCCTGCCACTTCCCCAGCTTGTGCTCTCTCTGTCTCAGAAAAATAAACAAATAAATAATCTTTAAAATAGCAAAAAAAAAAAAAAAGAGTGAAAACTGTAAAGTTATCCAAGTATATGAAACCTGGATAAAAGGCCTAACTAACACAGGGCCACCTGGGTGGCTCAGTCAGTTGGGTGTCTGTATTCAGTGCAGGTCATGATCCCAGGGTCCTGACATGGAGCCCAGCATCCGGCTTTCTGCTCAGTGGGGAACCTGCTTCTCCCTCTCCCTCTGCCTGCTGCTCACCCTGCTTGTGTGCTCTCTCTCTGTCAAATAAATAAATAAAATTAAAAAAAAAAAAAAGCCTAACACAAAGTCATTACCTAGATAGCCTTTCCTAGAGAAGTCAGACAACCAAGAATGTTCAACAGCCCTGTACAACTTGATGTCTAGGGCTTTCTATACAAGTTGCAGGTACGACTGTACCTCGTTGACCTGCCAATTATGCCCTAAATGTGCAAAGGAGGAGATATATATATATAAACAGCAGTGAGACTGTGATTGAGAAAATAAACTGGAATTCTGGGGCTATTGTGGATTTCTCTAAGCGTTTGTCCCTCTGGGATCCCATGTTATAAAGGTCATTTACTTTGATACCTCCCTGCTAGTTTACAAATCTCTCATGTCTTATCATTTTGTATGTGGTAATGATAATAATGATATTAATGTCTCAAAGTCCTACTACATGCCAACGTATCAGGTTGAAGGCATTATCTCCTTCCAGCAACCCCCAGAGGCTGGTATTTTAGCATATCTACATTTTACTGGCAGGAAACTCAGCCTCCGGGAGGTGAGGAACATGTCTCAGGTCGCACAGATAGTATTGGCATAGCTGGGATTTGAACCCAGTGATGCGGTTCTGCTCTAGATCCCATGCCCCTTAACCACTGGGCCACACACCCCGATCTATGACTTCATACGATGCTTATGTGGAGGTTGGGTTTTTTTTTTTTTTTTATCAGTCCAATTAGGTCCTGAGTTACATTAGGGAAGACGTTTCTCACTCAGCTTGGAGTACAATGTATGGCACCCAGTTGGCACTCGATAAATGCTTGGGTCATAAATTAATAAAGCTGCAATTGACTCTGCTTCATTCAATTTCCAGTCTTTCATCAAGTTGTTGGGGAAGAGTTTTCCTTCCAGGCGGAAAATATCAATTCCCCCCCCCTCCCCATTTTTGTTGCCATCATCTTGTCTGAGGTCTTACCCCTCAAGCCAGAGTCACCAACAGCCTCCCGACCATTCTCTCAGACTCCAACCAGTCCTGCACACTCATCACCCGAAAGTACTGGGTCCTCAAGCTGGCCTGACTGATGAGCCTCAATGCAGGATCGAAACTCTCAGATCCAGAGTGGCCAGGTGTGGGTGGAGTTCCGAGGCTCATCACCTGTGACCAAAAGCGCCCTCCCAGGTGACAGACAAGCAGTCCCGGTGTAGGCTTAGGCTGAAGGATTTGTTGGGATGTGGGACTTCCCAGTGGTAAAACTGGGAAAGTTATGGCCAAACCAAGACAAGTTGATAATGTCGTGTTCTCCTCTTGGTCCCAAATTCTCTATGCTACTGCACGCCCCACAAATAACATCAGTTTCTACTTGTGCTACACATAAATCAGGAAGCACAGATTCCAATCAAGTCAAATCCTCACACCAAGCCATTCAATGGCACATGCTGCCTCAGAAATTCATACTTAAACTAACACTCAAAACCCTTGGCAGTCCGCCCAGGACCAATCTTACCTTTGACTGCCTGGTATTCTGACCCCTCTGCCCAGGCTCTCCTGTCCCTTGGTAACCCCTTGACTGTATCTTTCCCATTTCTCCTTATTTACCCCTGACTTCTCCAACTGGATGGCTTTATTGCCCCCTGTCTACTTACCCAGAGCCACCCCAAGGATTCAGTTATTCAAAGCCTTTTCACAAGCCCAACCCAGCCTTCGGTGAGGTCTCAATGACCTCAATTCAGGCCAATTACTTAGACCACTCACTTATTGAGGAGTGAAGCACAAGAGACCCNACCCTTGGCAGTCCGCCCAGGACCAATCTTACCTTTGACTGCCTGGTATTCTGACCCCTCTGCCCAGGCTCTCCTGTCCCTTGGTAACCCCTTGACTGTATCTTTCCCATTTCTCCTTATTTACCCCTGACTTCTCCAACTGGATGGCTTTATTGCCCCCTGTCTACTTACCCAGAGCCACCCCAAGGATTCAGTTATTCAAAGCCTTTTCACAAGCCCAACCCAGCCTTCGGTGAGGTCTCAATGACCTCAATTCAGGCCAATTACTTAGACCACTCATTTATTGGGGAGTGAAGCACAAGAGACCTTTCCCACTTCTTGAACTGCTTGTGTTGAGCTGTTCTTATTTTCCTCTTCCAAGAGTCATTTGTCCTTTCCCACATGTATATCTTCTCTGTCCAACCAGAATTCAGCCTCTTCGGTGGCAGGTGTTACACGTTTATTTATGTCCCCCACAGCACTCAGCAATGCCACTTCTTACACACAGAGTGAGCATGCAATAAATACATGTTTATAGACAATCGGTTACTACTGTCTCTCTCCCCCCTACCACATGTGGCATTCAGCAACCCTTCCACACAGATAAATGCTCCAATTTTTTTCGTGTGGATAAACTGCCTTCTCATTCTTCTGCCTCCAGAGTCTTAGCTTTCCTTAAATGTCTCGTGGGAGAATGAAACAGAGAGCAAAGTAGGAACATTTCCTCCGCTGGTGGTAAGAAAAGGGCAGGACCACAGTTGGGAGGGGGTGGGGAGAAGGACGACTGGAAGAAAATAGAACAGAAATGTAAAGAAACCTTGAAGAAATTTTGGAGAGGGAGATACCACTCCAAATATGGAAAAAGATACAGAGAAAAGGTAGGGAGAAAAGGGCTTTGCAGAACCTAAAAAAAATAAAGCTCTCTGTATGAGAATGTGGTCAGAGAAGCCTGTGCAAAAGGTCCCCAGCACAAATGCCCAGCTCTGCCCTGGGAGGGGCAGCCTGCTCGACCCCTTCCAGAAGAGCGCCGTCAGCAGGCTCCGCACAGATGGCCAGCTTTGCATGCCTGTCTGGGGAGGCCCCTCATTGCCCAGACAGCAAGCACGCAGCCCCAATTACAGGACTGAAGGCAGGCACACTGAACTGATGGGAAATTTCCTTCAGGCAACATAATCTCGGCATAAAAAACAATATTGATCCATTGGCCTCCCAGCGAAAAAGAAATCAAGTTAGACAAAGGAAATTAGGCAAGAGGTTTAATATGACTCCAACTGCAGCTGCAGAATAAACCTAATGTTCCCTGACTCTCCTTCCTGAGCTCGCTCTGGTTTGCAAAGGCCACTCTCCCGGGAGGGCGCGGAGTAGGCATTCACTGGCACGTCTCATCTTTGAAACAAACAAGTCAACAGTCCTCTTGTGTCCAAGGAATCCCACCACCAGCCAAACGTGCTGGGAAGTGACGTCCAGGAGCTTTGGCAGATTTGCAAGGACCCAGGCCGCACGCCGGCCAGGTACACACTTGTCATCAAGGACAGAGCATGCAATCTGCAGCCCTGCAGAACGGTGAGGGAGCTCTGACCTTGGATCCCCAGGCAGATGGGCAGCTCCCTCAGCACTCCCAGCTCATCGCTCTGCATGAATACACACACACACACACACACACACACACACACATACATACATACATATGTACATTCCTTCATCTCCCTTTATATAGCATAAGAGTGAGGAGATCTCTCCACCAGGGAGAGCTAATACCTGAAATGTAAGACTCACAACTCGAGAACCAATGACTGACAGCAAAAAGGAAACTACTGCCTCTCGGCTGGCCCTGCCCTTGCCACCCTGGGTAAAAAGTGAGATTATACCTTATTCACTTAGTCTTCATCCAACTCCCGTGGCCTCTGGACCTTGGCAGGGGCCCAATAGCTGGTTTTTAATAACTGAATAAATGAAGGTGGGACGAGAACGTAATAGGGACAAATGGAAAGTTCTGCATTTAGTCTCAAAAACCAAGCGATTTTATATGCTTCTCCTGGCAAAATGTGACAGCATTTGATGTCAAAGAAATCAAGTGCTAGATGAATGTGCTAGGGAAACTCTCACCAATGTATACAAGGATGTACAGAGCCTCTGAAATAGTGAGAGACTGGAAATGTCCTGAATGTCCCAAGCAAACAACACATAATCAGTTATGCTATATTCACAAAACAGAATACTATATAGCAGTGAAAATGAATGAAACAACCTACACATTTCAACACGGATAAGTCCCAGAAAGATAATACCGAGAAAGTCACATAATAATGTATGTAGTACAAGACACTTCATATAAAGCTAAAAACACACAAAATTATGTATATGTACATATATGTAATGGTCTGGGACTGCATCTCCGTATAACACAAATAGAAAGAAACACATGGGTGTAATAAACGTCAAATCCAGGATCCAAGGTAGTTGTTGGGGGTGAATACACAAGGGCATTATTTTTTGTGCTTTCTATTTATATTAAATATTGCATCTTCTAAAAATTTTTATAACATTGAGTGTTATAATAATTTATAATGTCAGACATTATAAATTACTCTCTGCTCAAGTGGACTTAAAAAGGTAATATAGAAAAGCAGTCATTGAGTATAATCCTAGCCATTTTAATGTAAACATCAGAGAGGAAGACCCAATACCAGTTTTTAAATTATTGACTGAACAAATGTGCTAAGATATTGGAACTTATGCAATTGCTTACATTTCACTGTTTTTAACCTGCAAATGGCAATTTCATAAAGTGCATCCTAAAAAATGTAATAAAGGAAATGCAAAGTTCTATGTTTAGTATAAAACTAATCAGCCTCTCGTGTTCCTGCTCTGGTGGTATTCCAGGCAGAATCATGTCCAGTTCTCANTGAAGGCAGGCACACTGAACTGATGGGAAATTTCCTTCAGGCAACATAATCTCGGCATAAAAAACAATATTGATCCATTGGCCTCCCAGCGAAAAAGAAATCAAGTTAGACAAAGGAAATTAGGCAAGAGGTTTAATATGACTCCAACTGCAGCTGCAGAATAAACCTAATGTTCCCTGACTCTCCTTCCTGAGCTCGCTCTGGTTTGCAAAGGCCACTCTCCCGGGAGGGCGCGGAGTAGGCATTCACTGGCACGTCTCATCTTTGAAACAAACAAGTCAACAGTCCTCTTGTGTCCAAGGAATCCCACCACCAGCCAAACGTGCTGGGAAGTGATGTCCAGGAGCCTTGGCAGATTTGCAAGGACCCAGGCCGCACGCCGGCCAGGTACACACTTGTCATCAAGGACAGAGCATGCAATCTGCAGCCCTGCAGAACGGTGAGGGAGCTCTGACCTTGGATCCCCAGGCAGANAAGCAGGGCCATAGAGAACTCTGTTTCGGGAGTTAATTGGACTTTATGAATACCAACGTCTTCTCTAATTCTATGAGAACCAGTGGTTCTCAAACTTGGATATGCATCAGAATCCCCTGGAGTCCTTGCTGAAACTCAGATCTCTGGGCTCCCCCCACAGAGTTTCTGAGGCAGCAGCTCTGGGGTAGTGCCTNTACACACACACACACACACACACACACATACATACATACATATGTACATTCCTTCATCTCCCTTTATATAGCATAAGAGTGAGGAGATCTCTCCACCAGGGAGAGCTAATACCTGAAATGTAAGACTCACAACTCGAGAACCAATGACTGACAGCAAAAAGGAAACTACTGCCTCTCGGCTGGCCCTGCCCTTGCCACCCTGGGTAAAAAGTGAGATTATACCTTATTCACTTAGTCTTCATCCAACTCCCGTGGCCTCTGGACCTTGGCAGGGGCCCAATAGCTGGTTTTTAATAACTGAATAAATGAAGGTGGGACAAGAACGTAATAGGGACAAATGGAAAGTTCTGCATTTAGTCTCAAAAACCAAGCGATTTTATATGCTTCTCCTGGCAAAATGTGACAGCATTTGATGTCAAAGAAATCAAGTGCTAGATGAATGTGCTAGGGAAACTCTCACCAATGTATACAAGGATGTACAGAGCCTCTGAAATAGTGAGAGACTGGAAATGTCCTGAATGTCCCAAGCAAACAACACATAATCAGTTATGCTATATTCACAAAACAGAATACTATATAGCAGTGAAAATGAATGAAACAACCTACACATTTCAACACGGATAAGTCCCAGAAAGATAATACCGAGAAAGTCACATAATAATGTATGTAGTACAAGACACTTCATATAAAGCTAAAAACACACAAAATTATGTATATGTACATATATGTAATGGTCTGGGACTGCATCTCCGTATAACACAAATAGAAAGAAACACATGGGTGTAATAAACGTCAAATCCAGGATCCAAGGTAGTTGTTGGGGGTGAATACACAAGGGCATTATTTTTTGTGCTTTCTATTTATATTAAATATTGCATCTTCTAAAAATTTTTATAACATTGAGTGTTATAATAATTTATAATGTCAGACATTATAAATTACTCTCTGCTCAAGTGGACTTAAAAAGGTAATATAGAAAAGCAGTCATTGAGTATAATCCTAGCCATTTTAATGTAAACGTCAGAGAGGAAGACCCAATACCAGTTTTTAAATTATTGACTGAACAAATGTGCTAAGATATTGGAACTTATGCAATTGCTTANAGGGGCCCAATAGCTGGTTTTTAATAACTGAATAAATGAAGGTGGGACAAGAACGTAATAGGGACAAATGGAAAGTTCTGCATTTAGTCTCAAAAACCAAGCGATTTTATATGCTTCTCCCGGCAAAATGTGACAGCATTTGATGTCAAAGAAATCAAGTGCTAGATGAATGTGCTAGGGAAACTCTCACCAATGTATACAAGGATGTACAGAGCCTCTGAAATAGTGAGAGACTGGAAATGTCCTGAATGTCCCAAGCAAACAACACATAATCAGTTATGCTATATTCACAAAACAGAATACTATATAGCAGTGAAAATGAATGAAACAACCTACACATTTCAACACGGATAAGTCCCAGAAAGATAATACCGAGAAAGTCACATAATAATGTATGTAGTACAAGACACTTCATATAAAGCTAAAAACACACAAAATTATGTATATGTACATATATGTAATGGTCTGGGACTGCATCTCCGTATAACACAAATAGAAAGAAACACATGGGTGTAATAAACGTCAAATCCAGGATCCAAGGTAGTTGTTGGGGGTGAATACACAAGGGCATTATTTTTTGTGCTTTCTATTTATATTAAATATTGCATCTTCTAAAAATTTTTATAACATTGAGTGTTATAATAATTTATAATGTCAGACATTATAAATTACTCTCTGCTCAAGTGGACTTAAAAAGGTAATATAGAAAAGCAGTCATTGAGTATAATCCTAGCCATTTTAATGTAAACATCAGAGAGGAAGACCCAATACCAGTTTTTAAATTATTGACTGAACAAATGTGCTAAGATATTGGAACTTATGCAATTGCTTACATTTCACTGTTTTTAACCTGCAAATGGCAATTTCATAAAGTGCATCCTAAAAAATGTAATAAAGGAAATGCAAAGTTCTATGTTTAGTATAAAACTAATCAGCCTCTCGTGTTCCTGCTCTGGTGGTATTCCAGGCAGAATCATGTCCAGTTCTCAGACTTGAATCTTTGTAGGACACGG
Organism: Ailuropoda melanoleuca; assembly: GCF_002007445.2. NCBI lineage: Eukaryota > Metazoa > Chordata > Mammalia > Carnivora > Ursidae > Ailuropoda > Ailuropoda melanoleuca. Next base: position 71,366,771 of record NC_048226.1, read on the forward strand.
ACAAGTGTGTGTCAAGAAAAGGGTGAACAGGGTGTGGTCAGGACATTGGGATTCTGCTAATCATGGACCTAAGGATCTCCTGAGGGATCAGAGAACGCTTATTTGGTGATGGGATAGCTTACTGGGGGCCGATGACTTTCTTCAAATATTTGAATGAATGAATGAATGAATGAATGAATGAATGAACTATCTTATGAGAGCATAGCTATATTCTGCATAGCTCCAGAGGCAAACATTTTATGAGCTAGAAAGAGGTAATTTTTAATGCAACCAAAGGAAGAACATCCTAATAATTACAGCCATCCCAGAGAGGACTGAACGGTTTGGTTAGGTAGTAACTTCCTTAAAACTAGTAGTAATCAAGCAGGGCCATAGAGAACTCTGTTTCGGGAGTTAATTGGACTTTATGAATACCAACGTCTTCTCTAATTCTATGAGAACCAGTGGTTCTCAAACTTGGATATGCATCAGAATCCCCTGGAGTCCTTGCTGAAACTCAGATCTCTGGGCTCCCCCCACAGAGTTTCTGAGGCAGCAGCTCTGGGGTAGTGCCTGAGAATTTGCATTTCTAATAAATTCCCTAATTATGTTGACGTTGCTGGCCCAGGGACCATACTTTGAGAACCTATGCTCTTAAAAAGAAAAGGTAGATCGGCTTCCATTAAGTTTTTTGGAGTATTTTTCAGGTCATTAGAAAAGACTGCCCTTCCCCACATCACTCACTGCCTCCGAACAGACTTCCACTGTGATCCTCTTCTGATGGGAAGGGCGTAGTTTTCCTGATGCTTTCCCCCAAAGGACTTTGTAAAAAGCCATGGCTCTCTGCTGTGCTTAAGAATATAAGGATCCTGGGATTCTTTCCAGGTATGGATATTAAATTTCTTTTGATCCATTTTCACTTTGTTTTCTTGTTTCCTCTATAACCAAGGTTCCCGTGTTTTTAAGATAAGTGGCCAGAATTAATAGTGAATCTGGGCAAAAATCAGGATTTTTTGACCCACTAAAGGATCCAACCTAGCTTAAGCCCCCTTCCTGGCCGGTTCTGGCAATGTTACTGGCCACTGAGTCTGGAATGCATCTTTGCCAACCATGGCTTTGGGGAAGGAGAGGGCAGAAGTGCCAAGAATCATTATTATTATTTTCTTCAACTCAAAAGGAAGTAATGTAAAACCGATCTTAAACCAATTCAAGGAACAGATAAACAAAGCCCAATAAAAGATTTTAAATTGCACATTGGTTCATTGGCCCAAGACTATTAGTATCTGGTTTATTCACTCAACAAATAACTATTGAGCTCTTATATGTGATGTGCCAGTACTGGTCTGAAACCTAGGGATGTCGCTGTAAATAAGATTGGCAAATGTCGAAGACAGAAAAATAGATAATATGTGTTGGGTAGAAAGAAAAATGTAGTAGGTGCTTGGTTAGAAAAGCCTATGCTTTTTACGCAACCACCTCCCCTTGATGCTTATTTTTTACCCCAATGATTAAAATAAACTGTGCTTACTCTGGCCAAGGCAAATGATCAATGATAGAATGGGTTACTGTGATCTGTTCCCAAGCTGCTTTTCTTTTATAATTAAAAAAAAAAATGCCATTATTAGTAGTCAAGTCCCTGGAAATCATTTTCTAGCTCACTTCAAAGGTTCAGTTGCATAAGAACATGCTTAAATAAACAAGCTGGAATAAATAGTGGTTAAAATTTTACCCATATGTAATCAGCAAAACCAGCTTTACGCATGCATAGTCAAAAACTTTTTTTTTTTTAAGCAAATGTCGTCTGAAGGCCAGAAAATAAATCCTAGGTGGTTGGTTGGAACAGTTTCACAGCAAACAATTTTTCAAAGGAGTCAGCTCTGGGGGCACTTAAGAGTCCTCCTTTAATCAAGCTATCTCAGCCAAAATAATCCATCCAAGCTTCTCAATTTTAGTCATTCTTGGTGAAAACTGGATGTGTTCAACACACACAAGAGATGGAACTTCTATATGAAATAGAATTCTAGTATCTTTGGTCATGTCTGAATTAAGTTATTACCACAAGGAATTTTGAATCACAGCGATAGTGAATAATAGCTCCCACTTAGTCGATAAATTGGCTACCTACTGCCACTGACCACCTACTACTACTAACTGAGCACCTACTGTATGCCAAGCATTGCTGAACATTAATTCTGTATCAAACATTTTAGTTATTTTGTTATTTTTTTCCATTATACTCTCTTAAATACCATGAGCATGCTATGAAATAAATACCATCATTATCATCATCCCTATTTTACAAATAAAGAAACCAAAATTCAGAAAAATTAAGTAACATTCCCAAGGTCACATCTAGTTAGTAAAAGGAATTAACCCCCAAAGCGTTTCTCTTTACACTGTGATTCTGCTCCTGCCCCGGGGAACCAGGAAGATGGGCAGGATTTTGTGTGGGTTAGCAAAAGACACTTATTCCTCAAGATACGTTACTATCATCTACCAGAAAACGGTCATAATTACCGTCTACATCTATGGTCACCACCGCGCGAAGGGTGCCCCCATAGTTGTGCAAAGCACAGCCAGAATAACCTTAACCTCACACCACGTGGGCTCCAGGAACGGACGCCAGACAACACAGTGAGCAGCCACAGCATAAATTGTCATTTCCACTCATGCACCTGGAACAAGGCCCCGCCTCCCACGCACATGCACTGCTAGGGTGTGGGTTCGGGAACTGGGGGAGGCGTTAGATACATGCTCCGAAACAGGCATTATAAGCAGAGTCTTCAGGCTGACCGACTCTGGAAGCAGAACTGCAGTTGCTGCGTTTCTGGGCAAGGGTGTGAGTGTGTGCTAGGATGTGCGTGTGCACGTGCTTCTGTTGAGGAGGAGGAAGAGTATAACGTACAAATTAGTCAAACAACACCCAGTGAGCGACTTCAGCAGAAAATGCCTGCAGCTTCAGTGAAGAGTCCCTGATAATAGAGCTACAATAAGAAGCCATCACTATTCGCCAAAGGGCACTTTCTCCCTTATCTCTTCTTTGTCCCCACGCTCCACAACCCCCACTACCCAAGGGTGAAACAGGCGCTCTTCCCCTGCTTTCTTGCGCGCAAGGCCGCCTCCAGAATCCAGAGGGGCACTTTCATAGGCGGCAAGTCATTACTCTTCACTGAATACAAAGTAAAATTCATTTATCTCTACCTTCGGTGAGAAAGGGAAGGAAATTAAGCAGGAGAGACAGCACAATGCCTTTAAGAATGGTATATTCAAGGTCAAAGCGTGCTATAATCGAGTTAAAAAATAATAAATGAAAATAGCTGTGAGCAAAATATGCCTGCTTTGCAGAATACAGTCTAGCTAGAAGTCTTCATTAAATGTTCCAGTGCACACAATGTGTTAGCTCTGTGTTCGTGTGCTTGAGATTCTGTGAGATATCCTGTAGCTCATAAATACTGAAAAGGGACAGTTGCCATGGTAACTAAGTGCTATTTAATGAATACCGAAGAACTGAAGCTCATAGGAGAGTCTTCAATTGCCAGAACGTGTGTTACTGCTGCGGCTATGAGCTTGCAAGTAACTTACATGCCATCCTCTCCAATATGATTTTTAACAAGTTGCCCAATTTGATGGGTCTCCGTCTTGACCACATGAGGCCACAAGATTCTCTCTTGACACCACATGAAAATTCTACTCCTGATCTCTTCCCCTTGGCTCTAAGTACCTAAATATTTTACAGAAACGAGCCAAATATTTAGATAAGGAATGTGTCCTTGAATTTAAATCTTTGACCCAAGTAGTGAAGCGTTAGGACACATATCTCTGTCACAACCAATAGACACCTGCTCAAGGAGCTGTCAAGACTCTTTTTACTTCTGAAAAAGGTGAACGCTCCATATGCACCAAATGTGGGTTGTTTCCATTGTGCAATGACCTGGAAGAGCTACTGCGGTTGATTTTTGCAGGAACTTTTTACAGGCTGGTAACATCGTAGGTAATCTTTCATTAGAACGTCCAAACCTTCTCTACAGACTCCCACTCCCAATTCTCTCTCACCATTCATCCCACATGTCAGATTTCTCATCCTGGAATCATCTGGCTTTTCACAGGTTTAAAAAAAAAAAAAAGGCATGGCTGCATTGCTTTTCCTTGGCTCTGGTCGCCTCCGGTAACTATAATGCAGCCCATTTTTGAAGGTTGCAGGCTGTGTTGCAAGCAGACTTACTTCTACATGCCATTAATAAATAATGAGAATTTAGAAAAAGGGGGAAACATCTATGTACCATGAAGCCAAAAATCATTAGCAAACACATCCATTCTCCAGAGGCTGGCTCTTTCTTGCATAACCAGCACCTCAAATGGCCCGGTTGGGTCTCAGTGTGGGCTGTGGGTGCCCCCTTCAGGCTTTGGGGTGAAATGCATGCTGCTCTCATTTCAGATACTAACTAGTCAGCTGGGCAACTGTTTTTGCTAAAACCTTTCCGGGAAATTTCAAAGGAATATGGTGACCCACCTCTGATGGTGTGGTCAGACAGAGAGCCCTCACATCACCAGCCATCACCTAATATTAAAACCAGGTAGGAAGAAAGAAAAGGCAGTGTCATTCAAGGGGAAAAAAACCCCGTAGATATATTCACTGTATTCATTTGATTAAATGATGCTTTTCCACTAGATGAGCTCTGTTGAAAATTGCCTCTGTCTGTAATAAACAAAATTAAAACTGGAGAGAGGCAGCCCATGACTTCCTCACCTTCCTGCTTCCCTCCACAGCCTGAAGCTGTCCTCTCACATAATCCTGGCCTTAGCTCCTTCCTCCCAGACCCTGGTTTTTCTTGCTTTCATGTTTAGTCTTGACATTCAGGGACAGAAGCCCCATTTAACTGTCCTCTCCAATGTGGTCCTACACCAATGACGGTGCTAAGGTGAGAATGATCTTTGAACTTCAGCGGCTTCTCCGCCTCTCATGTGATATTCTTAACACATTCCTTCTAAGAGGGAGGGTATTTGACATTGTATCTCCTCTCCTCTCCTGTCCTGTCACTGTCAGCTTCCTAAAGGCGGGGCCTGGCTCTCACACAGTGTGACCCTCAGGTCGGGCCCACCGCGGTGCTCCCGTGCTGAGTGACTCTAGTTACTTCTTGTTCTTCTCTGTAAGAGCTGTTTAACAAGCTAGTTCCTCCCCAGCCTCAAAAATGAAGAAGACACAAAGAAAAAAGACCAGTGGAGCAGTTCTTCCTCCTCTCCTGGGAAAATCCTTTCAACTTATATTCATCTTGATTCATTCTTGCAACAATCATTTACTGACAACTTGCAATAAGTTAAAAGCATAAGGGGAGGGAATGCTACTCTCCTTTACTTTTCCTCTCACTGTCATTGCTGCTGATGTAATATTCCCAATTTTCCTTCATGCCATTTCTTTGTTTTTCACCAGCCTCATTCATGTGATTTGATAAACTGATATAGTGCAAAATCATTGCCAGAAAGCATTAGCTCACACTACCTTCATGTCACAGAATCACCATTTCTTTTTTGTGGTGAGAACATTTAAGATCTCCTCTCTTAGAAATTTTAAGTATTTAATGCACTTGCTGCCATTTCTTAGTCATGTGACTCCTACCTGCAGTGTGGAAGGCTGGGTCCTTCTTGCTCATCGGTTCAACATGTGTTGTGCTTCTTTCTACTCTGGGCTGAACTGGGCCAGGCCCTGAAGATGTAGAATCAATTAAACCTAGAACTAGAGCATAATTCCCCGCTCCCTGAGTGTGGGCTGGACACAGTGACTTCCTTCTATAGAGTACAATCTGGAAAGGGGGGAAGTGAGTGAACTGGACTGTGCAGAAAGCGAGAAGCTCCATGTCAGCCAGCTGATCCAGATCAGCATCAGCAGCGATAAGTCATGTTGATAGGCTGTATACTTGGAAGGATGGGATGACAATGGCACTACCGCTACGGACTTCCTCCCCAAACCCACAACCCCAGGCTAATAATGAGGAAGACATCAGAACAGTCATAACAGAGAGACTTTCCACAACATGCCTGCCCAGGACTCCTCAAAACTTTCAAGGTCATCAAAAACAAAGTCAGAGAAACTCACAGACCACTGGAGGCTAGAGAAACATGATGACTGAATGTCGTGTGGTGTCCTGGATGGGATCCTGATCAGGAAAAAGAATATTAGGTAAAAACTAAGGAAACTTGGGGCACCTGGGTGGCTTAGTCGGTTAAGCCACCAACTCACAGTTTCAGCTCCGGTCATGATCTCAGGGTCGTGAGATCCAGCCCCTGGGACTGCCTCCCTGCTGAGTGCAGAGTCTGCTTGAGATTCTCTGCCCCTCCCTCTCCCTTCCCCTCTGCTCCTTCTCCTGTGGGTGCTCACAATCTCTCTCCCTTTCTCTACAATAAATAAAATAAAATAAAATAAAATAAAATACCCTAAGAAATCTCATTAAAGCATGGACTCTAGTCAATAGTTACATACAATATTGGTTTACTGGGGCACCTGGGTGGCTCAGTCGTTAAGCGTCTACTTAAGGGTCCTGCGATCGAGCCCCACATGGGGCTCCCGGCTCTGCTGGAGCCTGCTTCTTCCTCTCCCACTCTCCCTGCTTGTGTTCCCTCTCTTGCTGGCTGTCTCTCTCTCTCTCTGTCAAATAAATAAATGAATAAAATCTTTAAAAATAAATAAATAAATAAATAAATAAATATTTGTTTATTAATTATGACAGACATACCATAGGAATAATAATGGAAACTGAATGTGGTTTGTATGGGAACTTTCTGTACTATCTTTGTAATTTTTCTGTAAATCCAACAATATTCTGAAATAAAAGATGAATTTTAAAAATTGGATTTGACTTCGAGAATGTTAATGAGGGAGGAGGCAGTGAGTAAAGACCCTGCGGTCCACTCTGGGAAGGGGATGCACTGCAGTCGGCAGAGCTCAGTCTGCAAGGTGGGAAGAGGCAGACTCCCACAGAGACAATGGGGCAGCAGCGAAGATGGGGGGAAGCTCCGGATGGTGGACAGGCAGTTAGAGAAGGTTAAAAACATTGTCGTGCCTCAGAAAGGTCCTTGTTGAGGTCATCAGCATAAATTTTGGTCAGGAACAGCCAGCCCAGATGAGCTACTTTCTCGTAACAAGCAGCCAAGAATAGAGAAAGCTGGAGCTATGATCGGCCCAGATAAGGAATCTGCAGACATTTCCCCCAAATTCTCTCATTTTGATAGGAAGCATGATAAATGCACTTTCTTCTTGTTCAAATAGTCTTCCAGATCCATTATCCTATGAAGCCTCCTCTCCAACTGCCCCTTCGCTCCTGTTTCCCACATTCTGCGATTTTCACACTGAAAAGGATGAATCATCGGAGTGCAAAACATTCTGAGGGTGGCTCAGAGAAAATTCTTAAATTAAAGGTTTGAAGAAGCCAGACGCAGAAGAGTTCAAAGAAATCCAAAGGGGGCGGAGCCCGTCACTATATCCCGCCGAGGAAAGATCTCCATCGTTCAAAGGCTAGTAAAAAGGAAAAGAAACACAAGGAGGTCTCCAGTTCTTTAAAAGAATCCGAGTGTCAGAGGAATAGAAGCCTCTGGTTCATCGGCCTCCCTGGACACCTGAGGCAAACAGCTGAGAACACCTAAAAATGAAGACGGACAGCACAGAATGACACCAGCATGTCTAGGCAAATAGGCAGGAAGGAGGACAATACATATCTTGTCTCTGGGGAACACGTTCTTAGTTTATGACACATCTTCACACACGTTGTTCCATGTGATCCTAACAAAAACCCGGTGAGGTAGGCGTAACAATTATTAATAATCTCACTTTACATATGAGAGAAGGGCTGCTCCGAGACCGTAACTGACCTGCCTGGGTTCCCTGCTCGGCACGGATGGAGCTGGGACCCAAATCCACACAGCAGGCACCCAGGCTGTGCTGTTTTCGCCTAGGCGGACGCCACAAGCAGATGTAGGTAAAAAAGACATAGTGCTGGTAATTGAATGTCATTGCGCATCTTTACTCCCAAAGACACCTGTATGAAAACGTAACTATTTAATTTTCTGCTATCATGACTGCTATAAAGTGAAGGGCAAGTATCATCTAAGAAGTACTAGAGAATTGATAAGAGAGAGAGATAAAAAGAAACTTAAAAGCACAGAAACTTTTTAGTTTGACCTTAAGTTAGTTCTTCTTGGATGAGGAATGAGGGACATGAAGCAGGTAATAGACGGATCTGAAAAAACAAGAAGTAAGCTTCTGGATCGTTACGTGCTCTTCTGCAACAGCTAACTAGGAAGGGAAGGGCAAGGCAAAGGTATAGATATCAGCAACTCAAACTTATGCGAAAGCGCTCTAAATTTATATCGCCTAAAAACATGACTCAAAGAGACATAATCACAGCCTATAAATATCCCCCAAGCAACAATATATGTGGAAATAAAGTAAGTGAATTATTCACACCCGTAGGTTTGGGTCATTTCTCTTTGTCCGGTTGTCTAAGGAAGACAATGCTTTACCCCTGAGCTGGTGTCACCCTCACAATGAAAACAGCCAAGGAGACTCTTAAGGTGGGTCCTGCCACATGCCAGGTGTAGGGTGAAAAAGGGGAACCACAGGAACAGCCTTCCACGGCTCTTCACGCTATTAGGAACGAGGCTGGATCACTCCATTGACTATTTTCATTTCTCCCTCACGTTGAAAAGGGATAATAGAGAATAGAATCAGATTCAAAAAGTCTTTTTGTGACCGGCCTGCTTGATCGGAAGAAAACACAGACCATGAACAAACACAGACAGTATAAAGTGCTCTGCTTCGGTGTCAGGAGATAGCATGGTATCAAATCTCATGAACAACATAAAAGTTTGCAAAGTCAAAGGCACCGTTCACAGCCGCCATTGTGCTATAGTTTTCCCATTGCCGTAAGGGGGAGTCCTATTTGTCTTACCTTGTAAGTCATGTTTCAGATACCAAAGCATTTTATAAAACCCCTGAGAACTGTGCAAATGCAAATGGTTGCTAATTATTATCATTATTAGGACTCCCCCAGATGCAATGCTTCAAAAACACCCTTTTTCATAAATATTTCTTCTGCGTGATCGTTTTCTCCCTTTTGAAATTTTTGAGGTTTTCTGATTAAGAATCATCATCTACTCAAGCCACAAATCATTTCAAGAGATTTATCTGTCCCAGTACTGGGGGCAGCCTAAACTGTTTGAATCACAGCAGAAATGATGCTGGGCGGGCCCCTGCCGGGTGTACAATTGCGTGAGTAGAGTGATATTTGAAATATCAGGAACTCTCTAAACACGGCATGTTCAATTCTTCTACAGACAAATCCAAATCCAAGCAATTTTTTTCCCCTTTGTCTTCCCAAGGACAATTTTTCTAGTCTAGTAGAGAAGCGCCCCAAATTTAGTTTTATGTCTTTATTTCTTCTGCAAGGAAAGGTGCCTAGATGATTTGACATGCAGATATTTAGTCTTTAAATAATCAGTAGTTCCTTGTTATCATCATAACAAAGACGCTGAGCTGTGCCTTGTTGGTATCTTAGGACATTTGTGTCAATAAGATGTTCATGTCACCATGTACTGCACTTCATGACCGAAAGCCAGCAACAGGCTGGTACGGTCACTAAAGCTTGCAATGACTGCGGACTGCCCACGACGTGAACTGCTGCCTGAGTTGGGACAATGAATGCCCAGAGAGTGTTAAACTACAAATGACAAGCATTTTCTATGGGAGTATCTGGGGCTTATTTTTAAGCTCATAGCAGTGGTAGCCCTAGTGTTTCTCTGTCTTCTGTTCCCCAGGCGTGGCCCAGGAGCATTTCAATTGAAGCTGGCCTTTGTGACAATAGCACCTCCAAGAAACCATAGACTTTTGCTTAGTACAATTATAAACCTAGTAGACCTTGAATAAATGCCTATTCAGTGGAGGTGGAAGTCTTATGTATCCCTATTTACACATGTATGCATGCGTGCGTGAGCACGCACACACACACACACACACACACACACATGCACAGACAACATTAAAGTATGTGGGATTTTCTCCAGTACAAATACAAAGGTTATGGAAAACACAAACTGGGATGCAGGTGTTGTCTGTGCTAATGTCTTACAAGGAGAAATTACCAGAGCTTCAGCCTCTATTCAACGCTTTCCTGAGTTGGTGAAAATTGCCAACTCTGCAATATTAACATAGAATTATGGAAATTGGAAACAAAAAGCTGGAGTCTACTGGGAATGATAAGCTCAAGATGAACTCAACTGGAAAATTTGGCTAACTAAAAGTGACATCCTTTGTGCTGGAATTTTTCTATCTGAAAGCTTTAAAAAGGCTATAATTATTTTGAGTTTTCAATTCAGCCCCTTTCAAACTAAGCCTCCTATTTTCTTCACTACTCTATACCTTTCCTCCCCATCAACTCCAGTGTCTGCCAAGCTTACCCCTGAAGCGGTAAATTCATATTGGTTTTATATACAAATGCATCTCCAGGGAATGGCAAGCAACACAACTTTTGCATCCTCTAAGCCAAAGAAATACATTGTACAAATTTGTGCATCAAAACTCTTATCTTGGGGTGCCTGGGTGGCTCAGTCATTAAGCGTCTGCCTTCGGCTCAGGGCGTGATCCTGGAGTTCTGGGATCAAGCCCCACATCGGGCTCCTCCGCTATGAGCCTGCTTCTTCCTCTCCCACTCCCCCTGCTTGTGTTCCCTCTCTCACTGGCTGTCTCTCTTTCTCTGTCGAATAAATAAATAAAATCTTAAAAAAAAAAAAAAAAGAGTCTGCCTGTGGCTGAGGTCACCATCTCACAGTCCTGGGATCATCGAGCTGTGCCAGGTTCCCTACTCAGCAGGGAGTCTACTTTTCCCTCTTCCTCTGCCCCTCACCCTCACCTGTTCTCTCTCTCTCTCTTTTTCTCTCTGTGTCTCAAATAAATAAATAAAATCTTTAAAAAAAAACAAAAAACCTCTTATCTTGTGCACAGGCTCAAAATAAAGGCTAAATAAATAACCTAATAAGAAGTGTCTGATTGAGGCCAATAAATAATTTCTTTGCAAGTGAGTGCTTTTTCTCCATGGAGAAGCTAAGGAATACAAGAACTTAGGCTTACCTGGTGGCTTTTGGGTCCCAAATCACAATGTCTGCATCTGATCCTACAGCTATTCTTCCTTTTCTTGGATAGAGATTGAAGACCTTAGCTGCATTTGTGCTGGTTACTGCCACAAACCGGTTTTCATCCATTTTACCACAATGCTGTAAAACAATTCAAGAAAGAAAATGCATTTGGTTTAATGACCATGTACTTAAACATCTTCTATCAATAAAAGTGCAAGACTTGTATCTCTTAGAACCAAACAGAACTGCACCTATTTTCTTACACTGTGGAGCCAAACACCTCTGCGGATGCTGGCAAGTCTTAAACATCATAATGATACTCACGGGGATGATGGGGTAACACAAGCCTGAAGATAACTTTTCACAAGCCTAAGTTTAACCCCCACCCTGCATGAATTTTCCCCATCCTTCCCAGCATCACACACAACAGCTAAATGTTGGCAATAGCATTTTTGATTTTTGTTTAGAGTTTACTACCACGACCTACTACTTTTATGATCTGGCTTCTTTACTGTAGACCTAAGATTTATGAAATGATCATGTAGACAACAGGTAAAATATCAGAGAGTCAAAATGAGACATACCTTTAAATCAGATGACAAGACACTTAGAAAGAGGAAAAATCAACTCAAGGGATTAAGTTTTGTGCTACTGAAATGTACATGTACCAATAATAATGGACAGTCTATTACAAGAGATTTTAATATGGACAAACTTTGGGTAAATGTGGTCTCTCTAAAACCATATGATTTGTTTTTTTAAATGTTGAGAGTTGATCCCTATGTACATTTATATGGGTAGGAACATCCTTCAGGTTTATTTAATTATCAATGTGTCCATGTCTCACAAAATGATTAAGAACCACATCCTGTGAGTAATATTCCCATGACTTAACCAACTTAATGTTTCATAAAATAACATAGTTTCTGTACAGTATTAAGAAATATTCAATTATTTTAAAGTCATTTATACACTTGATATAGTATGAAAGTTTGCTGTAATACTCATTATAATAGCACAAGTTCAGAGAAAAAGGTTGAACTTTTAGCAAGAAAAACTAACCAAAGAGAGAGAGAAGAGTCATCTGGGATGATTAGAGTTAGGGTAGAGGTACAAAGGGCTGAGAGGATGATTAGCAGAAGACAGGGCTATGGAAATGTTTTGAAGATCCTTACATGTAAACTGATTGTTCAAATATCATCCTGTAAGTAATGGAGAATATTAAAGGGTTTTAAAGCAGAAAGCAACGTGAATAGTCCTTTGTTTTTGGAAGGCAGCACTGGTACTAGATTACAGCATAGGCTGTATAGCATAGGCAAGTGAGAACCTGGTAGCAGGGACCCAAGCTGTGAGACTACTGCAATGGTCCAAACAAGAGACACGCCTCAAACTAGAGTAGTAAACATGAAGATGAAAATAAGGAGACATGTTAGAAATCCAATTGACAAGAACTGGTAAATAATTAGAAGGAATGGTATGTGGAGGGGATTCTGAGGTGTGAGATAAGTAGTGTGTCATACAAGGGAGGGTTTCTGAGAAATGAGTGAGAATGGTATGAAAATGGTGGCCCCAGGCAAGTCTCCCCACTGATCTGTACAGCTACACATGTCAAGTGGATGGACAGACAGGTGGACATATGAACATTTGGCCACTTGATTCTTCTCCACGTTCAGGGAGAAATTTTGAAATCATGGACATTTAAAAAAATCTCTTTTTTCTAGGCTTTGGGTTATTATTTATGTGACTTTATACAGCAGTTTCAAAAATACAACATTCAAAGTTCCTCAAAAAGGGACATCTACAAAAATTTCATGAAAAGGATATATGAACATAATAAAAATCCTTCAAGTATTTTCGATCATTCTAAGTATTTACATTCCAGTAATACATGAGGAACTGGGGCTCAAAAACAAGACATCAAGTAGAAGGGCTATAACGTTTCATAGACTTAGAGAGGAATTCTCTTGGTACCCAATCTAAATTTACCCCCTAATGTCTGGATAACGATGTAATGCATCTTCTAAACTCAATTACACAGAGATGAAAATGATTTCTTCTTCTTATCGTGGGGGGTGGGGTGGCGGTGGTCATGGTGTCATTCCCAGTCTCCACTCTAATAAAAACAATCAAAAAGATTTTCTTTTCTTTTTTTTTTTTTAAGATTTTATTTATTTATTTGACAGAGAGACAGCCAGCCAGATAGGGAACACAATCAGGGGGAGTAGGAGAGGAAGAAGCAGGCTTCCAGCGGAGGAGCCTGATGTGGGGCTCGATCCCATAACGCCAGAATCACGCCCTGAGCCGAAGGCAGGCACTTAACGACTGTGCTACCCAGGCGCCCCCAAAGAGATTTTCTATGAAGGTTTTTGGCCCTCTGGTCCTGAAATGAGCCAGATCCTGGCTAAAGAGTTATGCAAAGCAAGCTGGATTCTATGAAACTCACCACGCCTTTTTCCCATATTACGGACATCCGGTCCTCAACACCGTTTACCCCATTGGGAATCTTAGTGAAATCATCCTTCCCCAGAGCTTTCTGGCAGGTGTTGAAAGTGCAGTGGTCAGTTCCTGTTGTGGTTAAATCACCACTGGAAAAGAAAAACACACGATAGTATGTGATGAGTAGATAAAAGAATGTCAGGAGGAAACTACCAGAACTTTCCTGTTCTTCTGATGCCCTCCTCAACTGAAAGTCAGAAAACTGCAATGGAGAATGAGTAGCTTTTTCAATTACATATTTAAGCCACACCCATCTCTATTTTAGGAAGCACTTTTGAAAAATAATACTCTTATAAAAAGTGTGATGCAGGACCATGCTCAGGTCAGAAAAACTAGTTCTAGGCTCCATCATTTGCTGGTTCTATGATTATGAGTTTGTCCAATGCTCAGTCTTATCTAGAAATTGAGGATGATATGTACTTGATGATAATTATTTTAGGATCACTGGCAATAATGTAATTGAAAATTCTTTTTGAGCAGAGCACTACACAAAGATGAACCTCAGTGACCCACATGAACAGAGGCAGCCCCTGGCCAAATGGCAACGTTGTGAGGAGCAGAGATGTGACATTGAGGATGTTCATGTCCCCAGTGACAGCTGTGCCTTGAATTGTGAATAATCTCGGAGATGTAGACATGTGAAGCAGGAAGAAGGCCGAAAGAAAAAGGTAAATGAACTCTTGAAATTTTGTTGTGAAAAACTGTTTGTTTTCACTCTAGACTAACTTGGGTCCAGCATCTGAATGGGGGGGGGCGGGTTGGGATGTCCACGAATGGCGTATTTCTCAAGAAAAGTAGTCATAACTTCCCGGGAAGTAGCATCTCTGAAAATAGTTTGGAGGGCCGTTCATAGGGATAACCTCTCTGAGGGCAGGATTTTGCCTATCACCCCTACAATGGCTCTGCCCTAGATCACAACCTGTCTGATGTATACAGGCACATCAGCTTCTTGGCTTATATCAGCATAGAAAAATATTCCAGAATATGTGAATGATTAAAAATGAAGCATAACGAAGAGACCAGGTTCTAGGCAAGAAGTGATAGAAAAGATGAGGAAAAAATTAGAAGAGAGCAAAATTTCAGTAAAAATTATCTGATTTCTCTGTGTCTGGGAGAGATTTTTACACCGTATCATAATGAAGCCATTGCTTTTTGGTCTCAGGTGAGTGACTCTCCACAGCTTACCATGTCAAGTAGAACAGAACACTGGAGGTCAATGGAAGGTCAGACAGTAAGACAAGGTGTCCTACGCCTAAACCCAAGACTCATATAATACCTTATTTTGGCAAAACCCTTCACAATCATCTGCTGAATTATTACTTAGCCAATAGATTCATGAGGAAGTGAGGCGTTGAAGGGTCCGGTCGCAGGGGTGGCCCCATAACGTGGTGGGCTGCATGATGCCAGTCTTTGTGCCAGTAATGAGTGCCGTCTGTGCCGAGACTTGCCGCTATGGGTTCTCCATAGACCACTTTCCCTGGAAATTTCAAAGGAAGCATTCAGCCCCTTAATTTGGTCTCAAGAGAACCATCTGACAAACACACAAACAGTAGTCTTCTCTGTGCTAGCAAAAGATGATAGGAGTCCCAGACTCTAAGTTACCGTTTGTGGGCAGGATTTAAAAATGACAACTACCGCTTAGTGAGCATTTACTATGTTCCAGCCCAGGTGCAGTGCTCGTTGTGATAATCATACCCACGCACTGATACTGGGCTTGACCACATGGCTTACTCCGGCCAATGAAATACGAATGGAAGTAACAAGTGCCGGTTCCAAGCAGAAGCTGTTAAAGCCACAATGAGTATTCCTTCTGGCCTTAGACTGTCACAGGCTGGTTCTTCAGTTGTGTCTCAGGATGAAGAGCATATGGAACAGAGCCAGGGCCAACCCATGACGGACATGAGTATGAACGAGAAATAAATCTCTGTAGTTGGAGACCATTCATATTTCAGATTCATCTGTTACTGCAGCATATTCTAGGAAATCTTGGCTGATATGTGTGCCATTATCTCAAAAACCCTCCTGGGCAAATGCTCTTATTATCTCCATTGAAAGATGAAAATCAAGTTGATGGGGTTAAATAACTTCTGTAAAGGTGTATTACATGCACTCAATATAACATAGACGGAGTTGAGGAGGTAGGATCTGAATCCAGGCATTTTTTACTCCAGTGGTCCTAACTTCTATGCAACACTACCCTGATGACAATTATCACATGGTCATATGGAGTTCAACCACGGTATAGCTCTGTTACAATCGATTGAGAATCTCTTCATACCCTTAAGGGAAAAAAAAACCAAAATTCCTCCAAAAACTTATGTAAATAAAAGAACACTCAGATAATAAAATTGTAGCCAGAAATGCATATTTTAAAAATCATGCAAATGAGGCCATCAAGAGCACACAATGTTAGAAAAGCTAATAGTGCATAGTGAATTTGAATTTAAAATCAGAACCCTAGCTCTGATTAGCATTTGTTGGGATAATAGATGCACTGGCATCGAGCTGATCATCCGCAAGCAGTCGCAGAGGTGAACACAGAGTAAGGGATGCTGGCGTACGGAACTGGTTCACTCTGGCTAGTCAGACAGTGGATTTCAGTGAAAATCCCGATAGAGAACTGAAATGAACTCATTTTGTCAGAGGATACTGACAGTGGATGGCCACCAGCTGCCTAAGTCATATTCAACTGGAACGTAGCACCCTCTCACAGATCACACACACACACACACCGAATGCCATCCCCCTTCTGTTTCTTACTGCCTTACTCCCAGAAAAGAGGAAATACCATTAGTATCTCATTCTGGTGTGTAGGACAAGAAGCAACCCTTTTTAAATGTGAACTAAGAGGTAATGCACTATTTGCTGGAGAGATAACAGGAGGGACCCCATATCTGATATGCAGGTATGGAGAGACCTTCTTATTCCAGGAGAACTTACAGATGCTCAGACAATGAAAAACTCAGAGACTTGATCTATAATCACTTTACAAGCTGCCACCTCAGGATTTTCCATGGTGCTTCATCATACAGGAAAGATTCTTATCACATGCTCTATTCAATCATTTGGCCCATCAAGGTGAGATGAGAATTCAGTTCCAAAGTTCTACAATTTTAATAGCTCTCAGGAAAAATTAAAAGCATCAGCATCTACCAGGAGTCTGCCAGGACCATTTTGAACCCAGAAGACATGTAATCTCCTTGGAAGGCCTTAGCACCTTTAAAATGTGACAGGCCATGGTTTGGGTATATACAACAAGCTCTTCATTCATGGGGCCATTTTCAATGGTCTCCTCATTAAGCATCTACAAATACACTTTAAAATTTTTTAAGAAAAAGTAAAAATTCCTAACTACTCTTCCCCCTATTTCACAATGGTTCTAAGACATTTTCAGAAAGTAGATAGTATTCAAGAAGGAAAAAAGGGAAGGAGAACAACGCGCCTGGGTAATCCATAAATTGGAGAATCAAACTGGATAATTCAGCATAATTGTGGGTTTTATTAGATCTGGGCCAAAAATAAGGTAGTAACAAAAATATCTTAACATATGTGTAGCACTCTATGGATTGCAATTACAGCTTAAAGGTCAGGTATCTCATTTGACCTTCACGGCAACCCTCATGCTGGTTTGACAGATAACGAAACTGACGTTCAATGAGATGAACTAACTTGCCCGAGTCACACAGGTAGTGAGTGATACACCAGAGTCGAACCCTAGTATTTTGATACCACATCATACATACGCATTACGTTACTCGGTTAAGTGTCATTCTCCATTTCTTGGTAAAGAATATGTATTCTTAAATGTTCAAGTCAACCACAAGCCATTTGTGGGTGTGGCTGAGCGATTTTCCAATTTCGCTACTGGTTGCATTTACCACGCTGAGCAGGCTGGTAATGAAAAGCGCTCTATCTGTCCTAGTCTGCTACTCTCCTGATTACGTTTGAGGCCAGATGGTTGCAACAACTCTCGGGAGATAGAACGTCTTTGTCATTCACCTCCTGCCACTGTCCCAGCAAGGTTTGCACTGTACCCTGTCTACGCAGACAGGTTCTCTCCTTCTCTCTCCAGGGTTTGGCCTGAAGCCAAAAAAGACTCTGCACTTAAGACGCTATCTCCCACTTAAAGGAGTTTTTCCCTCTGGGAGATTCTACAGATTTCCAAATAATGAAACATATCAAACCAATCCAAATTTTCTCTGACCACGCAGCCCGTTTATTAGATGAAAGTGATAGAGCAGGTGTTCACACTTGGTCTAGATATGCGAGCAGCACTTAACCATGTCCCAAGATCTGTTACACAAGGTCGAAAAATGCAGTGAGGCTGGAATGAGTACCCAGGAGTGGAAGTATTGGCTACCCACAGAAAGCCAACCACATCTACAAAAATAATTTTTCCTAGCTAGAAGGACAGAGTAGAACCTTCCTGGGCTCTGTTTTGGTTCAAAAATATTACATTTACAAAGAAAGGAAATGACTAAGAAGGAACATCCAGAGAAGCAGCATAATAGAGATGACACAGTTTCAGGTTCAAATCTTGATTGTGCTACTTTTTAGTTAGTGACTCGTGCAAGATGAGTCCTCACTCTTAGCCTCAGTTTTTCCCATCCATGAAGTGGGGTCACAATTTCTCTCTAGAGTGGCAATTTCATGAGGATCAAATACATTAATGCATACGAAAGTACCTAGCATCTTGGGACTCTGGGATCACTTCATGTTATGGGCTGAATTGTACCCCTTGCAAAAATTCGAATGTTAAAGTCCTAACCCCAGTATCTTCGAATGTGACTGTATTTGGAGTGTCCTTTATAAAGGTAATTAAGTTAAAATGAGGTCATTAGGGTAAGCTCTAATCCACTATGAGTGCAGTCCTACTAAGAAGAGGGAATTTGGGCACAGATACATACAGAGGGAAGACAATGTGAAGACACAGGGAGAAGACAGTCATCTACAAACCAAGGAGAGAGATCTAGAATACACCCTTCCTTCACTGCCCTCAGAAAAAACCAACTCGGGGTGCCTGGGTGGCTCAGTCAGTTAAGTGTCTACCTTTGGCTCAGGTCATGATCCTGGGGTCCTAGGGTCGAGTCCTGCATGGGGCTCCCTACTCAGCAGGGAGCCTTCTTCTTTCTCTCCTCCCCACTTGTGATTTCTCTCAATATCTCTATCTCTATCTCTCAAATAAATAAATAAATAAAATATTTTTTAAAAAGGAGCCAACTCTGCCAACACTTCGGTTTTCTAGTCTCCAATACTATGAGAAAATCCATCTCTGTTATTTAAACTGCCCAGTCGGTGGTACTCTGTTACAGCAGCTAGGATGTTCCAGAAACGTTCATGTCCTTATGGTTACGCAATTCGTTTTAAGAAAATGTTTTAGGGGCGCCTGGGTGGCACAGCGGTTAAGCGTCNAAAAAAAAAAAAAAAAATTTTAAAAAAAAAAAAAAAAAAAAAAAAAAAAAAAAAAAGAAAATGTTTTAAAATGGCCAGTCTTCAACTGCTTTGCAATTGGACATAAGGTAAATCATCTTGCTCTAAATTTAAAGGACAAGGGAGTGTTCAGATGTTCACATACAGAAAAAGAAAGTCTGTGATTGAGAACCACCTTGACTCAGCCGCCTGTGTTTCTTAGGAACAGCACCAGTTACTAAGCGCCCGTTAATCATGCTTGTGATAACAAGATTTGATGTATCCTTGTTTAGTTCTCACAAGCAATGGTCAACCACATACAGAGAGAGTGGCCCCTGTGTGGACCTTTCTGCCCATCTTTTAAAACACAAGGGGAACATGGTGGTGGGGGGGGGGCAGGCAGAGTTTAAATAAAGTGGAAAATAAGACCTCTAAAACCTCTCTGTAACAGAAGCTTGTGCTTACAGCAACAAGCCTGGAAAGTAAAGCTTTCTACAAAAAGTAAAACCAAAACCAAACCACGTCCAACAAACAAACAAAAGAAACCCATCCACAATGCAGCTCAGTTCACTATACATTACTTGAGGATCAAAATTAACTTAATCACTTTTGCAAATCCAATGCCTAGAGCACACTGCCTAGCATATATTTGATGTCCAAAAATTTGGGGTTTTTTGGTGTGTGAAAGTAGAAAGAAAACATTTTTATTAAAAAGTTCAGATGAGACTCTTATTTACACCCTAAAGACGGGAATATGGATATAAAATAGAGTTGAACTTTATTAAGACAAGTTAAACTGTAAACTAAAAAAAAAAGGCCTTAGTTGGAAAACAAATCACAACAGCTATACACCAAGGAGAGCATCAAGTAAGTTCTGAGAGAAGTCACTACCATTCGAAATAAGGCATCAGAAACACAGGGACTCCACATGCATGCAAGTTCTAGTGGAAAGGGAGGGAGAGGTAAACGATACATTTTTTGAAAGGCCGTTAATAATTCCAGATGCCAGTATGTGAAGAAAAGGAGCATGTATAACCAAAGTTACTCAAACCAAAATAAAATGTATCACTGAAGTCAACGACACATGTTGACACATGCACTGCTTGGACAAAGACATGACTGGGGGGGCGCCTGGGTGGCACAGCGGTTGAGCGTCTGCCTTCGGCTCAGGGCGTGATCCCGGCGTTATGGGATCGAGCCCCACATCAGGCTCTCCCTCTATGAGCCTGCTTCTTCCTCTCCCACTCTCCTTGCTTGTGTTCCCTCTCTCGCTAGCTGTCTCTATCTCTGTCAAATAAATAAATAAAATCTTTAAAAAAAAAAAAAAAAGACATGACTGGGGAGTGAATGCGTTCTGGGGCTGGGCAGATGGGAACTTCTATATATGACACAAATACAGCTGGTTTGTCCAACTTTACATGTGGGTTATGGAGCAAGGAAGTCAGATTCTGCTTCTGGAAGAAAAAAACAATAGCATTCTAAGGACAGCCTTCTGGTTCCCTTACCTCATTTTTGCAAAAGTGGCTTCTCACACGAAAGATGAGAACTAACCTAGTTCTAGTTACTCAATTTAGATGAACTAAGACCAGAAATAAGCATGAAATTTAAATTCCTTTCAAACTGTCAAAAGCAACCCCAATTTCAATGGCTTGCACATGACATTTTTATTCTTTTTCCTGTAACCTGTGTTTTGTTTTCTTATCGCAAGTACTAGAAGAAAACATCAAGGTAGGAACAAAGGAGAACCTCAGGCTTCCATTTAAAGTTGGGGACACAATGTACATTTCTGTCTCTTTCTTCTCAGTTCACACCAAGATGTCTGAGAGATGGGCAAGACCCACAGCTGCTCTGAGAAGGAAGGAGGGACCGTAGCTGACCAGAAGTTTGGGTAGATTTTAGGAAGACAAGAAAGCAGAGGGATGGCAATAGCCTCTGAAGGAAAGTAGCACTACAGCCTGAACTCAAATTTGAGGAAGGTGTGATGAGCTCTTTTCTGAGGGTGGGAAGGGCAGTCAGCACCTCCCCCACCTCTGCGTGGGGAACAGAGCTTCAAAGTTGGCATCCATACTGCAGAGGGAAGCCCCGCACTTTCCATGGGAGCTCCCCGGTGACCATGCCCCACTTCCTTTTACAAAGCTCATGGTCAGCACTCCCTTTCAGGTCAGGACCTGCTCAGGAAACAGATCTGAACAGCAGCAGGGACATCCATGCCTGCTCCCTACACTCCCCGCCTGAACTGCCCAGTCACGAACATAGACAGTCCAGCATCATGACCCTTGAAGAAAAAATAAACACAAAAAGAAGGACGAAGATGTTAAAAAAAATAAATGAAAAATTGACTCAGCAAGCAACAGAAGTGGATGTCCATTTCTTTCCCCAGGTTTGGGGAGTTCTCAGCTTTTCTTGCTTTAAATATACTTTTTGTCCCTTTCTCTTTCTTTTCTTCTTAATTCCCATAATGAGAATATTGGTTTTTGTTGTTGTTGTTGTTGTTGTTGTGATTCATAATTCCTATAGGCTTTCTCCACTTTCTTCATTCTTTCTCCTTCTTAGTCTTCTGACTGGGTAACGGTTCTGTCCTTCAGGTCATTGATTCTTCTGCATGGTTGAGTCTACTTTTGAAACTCTATGGAATTCTTCAGTTCAATTGCTGTATTTTTTTTAACTCTGGGATATCTGGGGTTTTGTTTGGTTTTTGATGGTTACTATTTCCTTGTCAAACTTCTCGTTTTGTTCATGCCTCTTTTTCCTAATTTCATGTACTCTGTCTGTTGCTTGTAGTTCACTAAACTTCTTTAAGGGGATTATTCTGAATTCTTTGGCAGTTCATAGTTCTCCATTTGGTTAAGGTCAGTTATTGGAGCTTGACTAGTTTCCTCTGGTGGTATCATATTTACCTGATTTTTTTGTGATCCTTGATTCCTTATGTTGGTGTCTGCGCATTTGAGTAATGGGGGTTCTCTTCCAGACTTCACAGGGTTGCTTTGGCAGAGACAATCCACCAGTTGGCTCAGTTTGGATTTCTGAGTGTGTCTGCTGGTACTGCCCTTGGCCAGGTGGGGTCTGCTATTAGGGTCTACTTTTGGCTGAGGCAACCGTTTGAGGTCTGGGGACAGGAATTGGGCGGGGGGGTGCCACTGGCTGAGAACAGTCGGATAGGAGGCTGGCTTGGTTCTCTACCCGAGTGAGGCTGTCGGGTGGGCTCCATGGATGCCTGAAATCTGTAGTCAGGTCATTCAATGGTCAGGGTACTCTCTTCAGTAGTGGGGTGGAGGCAGGGCAGCAAGCCAGGACCCAAGGCCTTTACAGCTCATTGTGTGAGGGCCCAAATTGAGCAGTGTGTACACTGAATGCTCTGCTGGGGGAGGGGACTGCTTGTTCCAGCAACCCACCCCCCACCCCTGCCCCCAGCATAGGGCTAGTGAATGGGTTGAACCAGCTGCACCGCTTCCTCTGTGCTCTGGCCGCATCTTCGCGTCTCCCGGTCAGACAGGCTGAAGGCTGTCTTCACTGTGACAAGTGGGCTACAAATTAGATTCCTTGCCCAGGCACAGGGGGAGAAGCAGCCCTAAGCTGGTCAAGCTTTTTCTCTGTTAACTCAAGCCAACCTGCACGCCAAGTTCCCCGGCCAGAGAGTGCCTTTGGCTTTGCTCTGCAAACTTGCTTCTGTCAGCTCTTCTCTTGATCTGAGAGCTGCTGGGCCACACAGTTCCAGGTGTCCTTGGCGTTCCTGGGGCCTGATAGGACCGGAAAACACTCTCCACGGCAGGTGGGGCTATGTTTCAGCCCCACAGCCTGGGCAGGAGGGGTGGGGCCGCTCCGGGCTCTCCTCAATTGCCCAAACGGGCTCTCTGGTTGGCAGGGGCCAGGAGCTACCAGCAGCCCTGGATCGGAATGAATCCCCTGCCTCTGCACCGCGTGGCGAGGCTCCGTGCCTGCTGCTGGCTTTGCTCTGGGTGATCAGGTCCAGCTGTCTGCCTCTCAGCTTGAGCACAGCCAGCCACACAGCTTCGGGGAGTCGTTGCCAGCCCTCCTTGTCAGAAGGTGGTGGGAGGCACTCCCACAGCAGGTGGGGCCCTGACTCAGCTCCTTGCCTGGGCATGAGCAAACTGGGCTCTGGGGTCAGCAAAACCCCTGGCTTAGGGATCTGAATCAGGGCAGATCTGCCCCCCACAGAGTCCCCTGGTCAGAGTGAGCCTCCAGCTTGGTTCTGCAGAGGAGCAAAGCTGCTGTCTGGGATTGCTGCCTGGGCTGCAGGTACGCTCTCTCTGTCAAAATCCGTGCTCTGGTTGTTGCCGCCTTTCCCCTCTTCCCCACAGTCAGATTGCCAGTGGCTAAGCTCTGCGCATTCCCCTGAAATCCTCATGGTGTCAGATCAGAGTAGAGGCTCCCCAAAGTGACCCACAACGCTGAGGGAGGCTGGCTCTCCCCCTGGGTTCTCCCCCCGCCCCGCCCCCTGTGGGAAGAACCAGAGGCTCAAGGGAGACCTCTACTTGTGGTGTCGCACTGGCCTGGGGCAGGGGCAATGCGGTCAACGTGTAGTCACTTCTCTTACCCTCCTAATTGGTCTCTGAGGTGCAGGGGCTGCTTCAGCCTCAGCCCTGTGTTCTGGGATTCTCTCAGTGGTGTTTTACACTTGAATAGATGTTAGCTGCTCCTGTGAGGGGGAGCGAAGTCAGGAACGACCTAAGTCGCCATCTTGATGACATCACTCCAACTATGTGTTTCTCTTCCAATGATGATAAAAAATAACAAAATGATGATAATGTTTTAAATAAAATTTAAAATGTAAGGCCAAAAACCAAAGCCAAAATACAAACTTGATATTTGCATTTCCCAACTCTGTAAACCAATTTCTTCTTGAACAGAGTGGAGAGCGATGGAAAACACTAGGGCTTTGGGGCCACATGAACTTGGGCTTGAATTCCAGGTTTAGCACCTACTAGTAAGTGATTAATTTATCAAACTTTTCCAAGTCTCAATTTCACCAGTCACAAAACCGATAAAACTTGGCTTGAACATTGTTATGACAATTTAAACATTTAACATATATTAAAATACACTAATGACATAATATATAGTAAAACAGGAAATGATACAAGACATTAAAATATGTGCCAGGGACATATTACGTACCCAACAAATAATGTTGGTTGTTATATAATCATTAACACTCATGCTGCTCTCTTCTGGGTAGATAGTTGGCAATTCAACAATAATATCAAACTTAATAGCATTGTATTGCTAGGCTACTACAATAAAGAATTAATAACTGGATCCCTTTTGTGCTTCCTGGAGCAGTGATTCTCAAACTTTAATATGCATATGAATCACCTGGGGTTCTAGTTATAAGTGCACATTCTGATTCAGTGGGTCTGGGATGGGGTCCAAGGCTCTGCATTTCTAACGAGCCCTCAAGGGATGCTATGCTGCATTCTAGGGACCACACTCTGATGGTAAGGCCCTGATGATAGAATGGGCTGGCAAAGATATTTGCAGACAAATCTGTAAGGCTGAATTGTTTCTTATTTAAATGTGGTAACAATGAATAGATGTGTATTGCTCTTTTATATTCAGAAATTATGTTGGGTAATAAATGAGCAAAAGGTCAGTGTGGTCCACCAGCTCTTATCACTCTAGACTCTCCAGAGATCTGCCCTTAGGTTGGCGGATACAGTCACCATATGAGCAGTCTGGCATTGTTTATGCCCAACCCACCCCCTACTCCCTTCGGGTTCCTGCTTGATCACATGTGAGAGTTGACATGCCAGACGTGGGAAACCTCTTATGCCAATTTATTCTGGACCTCTGCTGCCTCTGACTGTTGGGCATTAGAGCATTTTCACAGAGTTACCACAGTAAGTCTGACTCAGCTGGAACATTTGGGTTGACATTTTAAATATTTCCTATTTACAACTCCTTTGGAAAGGGATTTAGCAATATCCAAACAGTGTGTATGCATTTACCCTTGAACCAGCAGTCCCACTTTTAGGACTCTACTCTGAGGATCCTCTTCTGTGGGAGGCAGAATAATGGCGCCCCAAAGACGTCCATGTCCTCATCCCCATAAGCTGTGACTGTGTTCTCCTATGTGGCAAAAAGGACTTCACAGATGTGATTAAATTAAGAACCTAGATAGGGACTTTATCCTTTAACTGGGTGGGCTCAATGTAACCCAAGGGTCCTTAAAGCAGAAGAGAGGGACAGAAGAGGAGAGCAGAATAATGCAATGTTCTCCACCCACCACTGCAGCTTTGGGGATGGAGCAAGGGAAATGTGAACCAGGGAATGTGGGTGGTCTCTAGAAGCTAGAAACGGCAAGGAAAGGGATTCACCCCTAGAGCCTCCAGGCCGATGTGGAGCATGGCCGACAACTTGGTTTTAGCCCAGTAAGATGTGTGTTAGACTTCTGACCTCCAGAGCTGTAAGAGAATGTATTTGTGCTGTCTTAAGCCACTAAGTTTGTGGCAATCTGTTTACAGTAGCCACAGAAAACGAATACACCTTTCACATAAAATAGCATATGTATAAGGCCATCACTATGATTTTATATGTAAGAACTAAAGACTGAAAACAGCCCAAGTATCCATCAGTAGGGGACTAGTTAGGTGAACAGTGGCACACTCTACATCCGTAGGAAAGAATGGACAAACTCTAGACCTAACACGAGCAGACCTTTAAGATATATTTTCAAGTAGAAAGACAAGCAAAATACAGAACACGAGATACACTATTTTACCTTCCAAGTAGGAAAGAAAGAGAAATAAGAATACACACATATTCTTTTTTCATAAAGAGAAACACTATAAAGATAGGCCAGAAATAAATTAATAAAAATAATTACTAATGGGGTGAAGGATGAAGTTGCCAGGCAAGGAAGTAAGACTTCTCTGGGAATACTTTTTTTTAAATATGTAATTTTGACTGACTTTGGGACCACGTAAATGCTTTACATATTCAAAAAATAAAATAAAATTTAAAATTTAAAGTAAAATGAAAATGTCCACATTTAAGTTTAATAGTTTTCTGCCCATGATTATTCCAAAACCTTCTCTAGACTTTTACTCTGTACCTAATGGAATTCATTCCCAGTAAAAAAATAATACTTAAGATCAACAAACTGCTTCCTGACAGGACTGTCAAAATCGTAGCTTGATGTGGGTTAAGAGTGCCCATTTCTGCTGATTTTCCTATTTCTTAAATCATATTCTGACATTATGGACCTGACTGACAGGCTGTAGCACAGGGCACATGATTTACAAAGCAAATAATTCTACAACAGCCAATTCCATAGAGTTGGCAACAGAGCCACCTGGTGGCAGAAACTAATAGTGTAACTTTAAAACTGCAGTATTTTCTTTTTGAAGTGCTGTGCTCTTTTGTACTGAAATTATACTGTTGGGAAAGGGGAGTGGGGAGAAGTAACCAGAAATGTTGGTAGTAAGACCAAGTTCATGCAACGAGAAGTGATTTTGACAGAATTAATTTTAGTGTTAAAGATATGCCAAATCTATTTTCGTAATTTTTATAATCCATATTTTAAAAATTCATTCTGTTTCAGTTTAAAAAGAAAACAAAGAGCCAGGGTGATTTATAAGGCTACTTCTGATTTCCTGGCTTTTAGAAGTGAGACGATAAAGCTACTCGCATATCAGGAGGGTCTATTATATTATAGGGGCGGGGGCGAGACTTTGGTTTTAAAATCTTAAAATAATTGTCATAAAAATACTATTTGGACAATTGCTTTAATAGCTCTAATACCCAAGGAGCTATGGGACAAATCAACTCAATTCGAAAGAAATTTGTTGAGCGTCTACTGTGTACCCTGCGCCATCTTGATTCAGCTACTAAGAGGATAGTGGAGATGCCTAAGAGACAGGTAATCTTTAAAGTTAACCGGAGAGTCTGCATTTAGCCATCAGATTTAAAAAGTGGGCTGCAGATTAAAGAGTGGGGACCTGTGGCTGCAGGAAACGTCTTGAGGTTCCAAGGATGGTGGAGAAATAGCCTAAGGCAGAGAAGCAGAAAGGAGGGTAACTAGACATGCACGAGGTGCAAGAAAACAGAAAGGATGCTGATGAAAAAGGAGGAAGACAAGCTGCGGAAATTCACGTGCAACTTTTTTTTTTTTATAAAGGTACCTTTCTGTGATATTTATTTATTTATTTTTAAAAATTTTATTCATTTATTTGACAGAGAGAGAGAGAGAGAAAACACAAACAGGGGGAGCAGTAAGCAAAGGGAGAAGGAGAAGCAGACTCCCCGCTGGGTAGGGAGCCCAACCCGGGGGTCAATCCCAGGACCCGAAGATCATGACCTGAGCTGAAGGCAGATGCGTAACCAACTGAGCCACCCAGACGCCCCCCCCGCCCCCCATGCAACTTTCTCGTAAGCAGAGCCGGAACTGCGGCTCATTTACTTCACTCTTCAGCCACTACTGAGTTATAGGCGAGCTTCTCCCTCAGGAGTTACCGTCTCTCCTTGCATCTGCTATGACCTTGGCTGCAGACTTGCTCATCACGTGCACGATGTAGAGAGGGCAATTCACTGCGCTGGCGATGGTGATGGCTCTCAGCGTGGCCTCTGCCTCCACTGCTTCCGGGCGGCACAGCTCATGGCCCTCAGGCCCTGTTATCCCCAATTCTAGCATCTTCTTTGCTCCCTAAAAAGACAGTGGGAACAGACACATGTGCAAGGAAGGTTTACTAATGACACATACCATTATCTTAATGAAAATTAAATACTTGGCCAGGCTTTTAGAACTGTTAGGTGCAGAGGTGTGTGTGTGTGTGTATGTGTGTGTGTGTGTACACTGTGTGTATTTGATAAACATAATTTTAACACATAAACGTAGCACTTAGTATATGTTAGTTTTTCATACATGTATTTCACAATTAAATTATTTTGATTGAAGAGCTGAAAAAGATAGGAGGTTAATTCGAATCACATTCTTATTACTGGTTCAGGACAAAATAAAATAAAACCAAATATTCGAATTCCCAATATTGTTGAGGTGACACATATAACATTATGTAAGTAGCTGTACTTTTTACTACCCTCTGCCTCTGTCCCACCCACCGAATGATACTGCACCAGACACTGTCCCACTTCAGAATGTTATTTCTTCCTTA
This sequence comes from Ailuropoda melanoleuca, assembly GCF_002007445.2. Lineage (NCBI taxonomy): Eukaryota > Metazoa > Chordata > Mammalia > Carnivora > Ursidae > Ailuropoda > Ailuropoda melanoleuca. The sequence continues at coordinate 71,394,904 of NC_048226.1, forward strand.
CAAAAAAAGCAGGAAATCAACACTCGGAGTGGGAAAATGGCTGGCTCAGTGTCACACAGCAGAGAGTCAATTTAAACTCTGGTTGGCTTGAGTTTATAGCTCATGCTCGCTTCTCGTGATCCCTGATTGCTTCCTGGCCACCCAGCCTCACTCTCCTTGACTCTAATGGGAGCGGAGCCTAAGGAGAGGGGAAAAAAATCAGCTAATATAAAGGGTACGAGGCAGCTCTAAGTCTTGCAGATAGTGGATCCTTCGGGCATTAATAATAGAACTCACATGAGAAATAAATACCATCTAGATTCCTCCAGAGCACATTTTAATACCCGTTTCTGAAAAGAATGGGGCTTTAAACAGCATCTGATACACTGCTTAAGTCATCAGATCCCGCTCATCAGGCTTTGGCAATCTGAACCAGTAGGCGGAGCTACTAAAAAAAAAAAAAGTGCTGGATACACAAAGAAAAGTATTTGTTTGGGAAACATGTTTAAGATCTGATAGCCGGTTTGAAAAGGGAAATCTTCATTCCAGTAAGATTGGAATCTTCATTCTGACCTGAATGAAAGTCAGAGCATGGACTTAATTAAGTAAACCGAGTCAAGTGTTTCCAAGCCATAGGACATTCGTGTCTGGATTTCCATTCTTCCAATGCACAGAATGAGCTCACCTGCTTGGGTCCAACTGTCTTTAGTGTAAGTTACGGCCGTTTCGTTTGTGGCAAAGCTCTGGGGTGCAAATGCTTACCTCCGCTATCAGGTCTCCATTTTCCGCATGGACCTGGGCAATCGCTCCAATTTCCTTGCACTGAGAGAAGGCAGCATAGAGCTCCTCATCCCTCACCATGTACAGGTCTTTATAGGCCATAAACATCTTGAAAGAGTTCACACCTTTGTCTTGGGTAAGGATTTTCATTTCTTCTTTAACCTAAAAGGGCACAACAGCCCCACACACAAAAAATGCCATGCTTTAATTTAAATAATTTCAACATTCTCTTCAACATCCAAAATGCTGCATTCAGAAGAGAATTAAGTAAAATAAGGACAACAGTTTAATCCCAAAAAAATGCAATTAAGGCCTTGATCCTTCCCCCAGGTTAGACCTCACTTCATCTGATGAAATGCTGTTGGTATGATGCTTTTAAATCATGAAAGAGTTCCTGGTTTTCCCCAAAATACTTCATTTCTTTACTTGGACATAAAATTCTCAGCATCTATCTCCTGATGGGAGGAAATTATTTTAGAAAATGAAAACGAAGCCACTTGGCAGCAACAGAAGCAAACATGTCTCTAGAAGGAATCAAAGCTAATGCGAGGTAAGGCGTTGGGCTCAGATCTGAAACCCACAGGATGGGCTCCCAGATGGAAGAGGAAGACACGGATTGAGCCCCCAGCAGCTCCTAGCAAGAGATGCTAGATGGCTGGAATCCTCAGGAGCCTTCAGCTGTGCCATAAGGGACAAGGTTAAGATTCAGGCAAGCTCAGCTCGGCCACTGCCCTTGCAGGTCCAATGAAGTATCAACAAAAACCAAAAAATTCAAAGACAAAATTGGTAGATTTGACCAAAGAGAATAGTTTGAATTTCAATATGTCAACACACACACACACACACACACACACACACACACACCCAACACATGTTCTAGGCATAGAATTATTGCTCTTAGTTGTTGTTTATCGGCTTAATAAGAAAATGTCTAACATCCCAGGTGAAAAATACTACCAGCAATTCAAACAGTAAATACAAATGACTAATAAACGGGAAAAACATGTTAACCTGTCTGCTGATTAAAAAGGGCAAAATAAAACAACGCAATTTTTTCTATTGAACCGGTGATGTTTACAGAGGATTCTATTACATGTTACATTACTCACTTCTGTCCCTATTTATTCCCTTACTAATTTTTCTTACTTTTCTCTGTGGTGCTTTATCAGCCGGCATATTGTATATTTATTTTTTCATGGCTTCCCCCACTAGAATTTCAGCCCCATGAGAGCAGGGGCTTTGCAGTGTTTGTCTGCCGCCACGTGCTAGAACAGTGCCTCCTGCAGAGCGGCCACTCCCAAACCATCTGCTGGATGGCTGCCTGACTGAATGGACAGCACATAGACCAAGAAATGGAAAAAATGCTAAAATGTTGACAGTGGTCATCAATGAAAGGATGGAATGAGCTCCAAGATATGTTAAGGGACACCAGCAAGGGGCAGAACATGATAGAGAGTGCCTCATTTTTTATTTTGGGGTTTTGTGTATGTGTATGTGTGTGTGTGTGTGTGTGTTTACTTTTCTATGGTTTCAAGTTTTCTACCATGAGTATCATTTTTATAGTCAGAAAAACAAATGCCTTGAACATTGTTAGCATACGCACATGACCGGCTTCCAAATGCAGGCATGGTGGCTTAAGCCTTGCTGCTCCGAAAGGATGGTACCTGAACCAGCAACATTGGCATCACCTGAGCCTTGGCTGGAAATGCAGATTCTCAGGCCCTGCCCCAGACCTGTTGCTATGGGTTGACCTGTGCACCCCCTAAAATTCATAGGTTGAAGTCCTAACCCCTAGTACCTCAAAATGTGGCCTTATTTGGAAATGGAGGCATTGCAGATCACCTCAGTAAAGATGAGGTCATCAGGGTGGGCCCCAATCCAAGATGACTGGTGTCTTTACAAAAAGGGGGAATTTGGACACAGACACGCACACCGGCGAATGCTATGCGAGGTGAAGGCAGAGGCTGGGGTGCCGCTTCTACAAATCAGGGAACACCCAAGATGACCAGCACACCACGAGAAGCCAGGGAGAGGCCTGCACCAGGTTCTCCCTCACAGGCCCTGGAAGGAAGCAACCCTGCCAACATCTTGATCTCAAACTTCTAGTCTCCAGAGCGGTGAGACAATAGATTTCTGTTGTTTAAGCCACTCAGTCTGTGTTTCTTTGTCACAGCAGCCCTAGCAAACTAATACATTTTCTGCACATAATCTGTGTTTTAACAATTTCACCAGGTAACCATTTGCATATTAAAGTATGAGAAACACTGGTAAGGGCAAACATCGTCACATTTGCTCTGTTATAAAATAAGAGTGGGAGGAAGGAAAGAGCGAGGGAGGAGGAAAGGGGGGAGACAGGAGGAAGGCAAGAAGATCCTAAAAGCAGAAAAGAGATTAGATGCATCACTTAGAATCGTGTTTTGGGAGAAAAATTAACTTTTGCTGTGGACTCTAAACCTTGCTATTATGTTTGCGGAACCATCTGTTAAAGATTAATTACTTGTTTTATATTAATTTGGTGCCTGAAGCCCAACTTCTAGGGGGAAGGGCGGACATAAGTTACATGGTAACTTCAAATAAAGTCACCCTTGTGAACCCTTTCTGGCAAAAGGATTTCTGAATTAAGTCCAATGGGGAAAAACATGTTGGCAATTGAAATTCAAGTAAAAATTTCTTCCTGGGGCGCCTGGGTGGCACAGCGGTTAAGCGTCTGCCTTCGGCTCAGGGCGTGATCCCGGCGTTGTGGGATCGAGCCCCACATCAGGCTCCTCCACTATGAGCCTGCTTCTTCCTCTCCCATTCCCCCTGCTTGTGTTCCCTCTCTCGCTGGCTGTCTCTATCTCTGTCGAATAAATAAATAAAATCTTTAAAAAAAAAAAAAAATTTCTTCCAAAGTACACATGCACGTTTTTTATGAGGAGAAATAAACATATTTTAACATCTCTCAAAACTATCTTTTCCTATCTGAATTCTGTTGTCCTTTCGGCCATGGCCTAAATGATGAGCAGATAAGGAGGGCTGGTTTCAGCTCTGCCATGAGATGATCTGACCCCGTATTGATATTAGAGAACAGACCAGGAGGGACGCTGGGTTAGGACACAGCTGGGAGGCAGCCTTCAAAACGTTCACGTTCCTGGTTTGTCCCTTCTTTGTTTTTTTCTCCAGATATTTAACATTTCTAATGAAAGTTCTACTCTGTGGGGAAATACTGCTTGAAAGAGCCTGGAGGTGCTAAAATTGATAAGTTCAGTACTTCTTAAAATTACAGCGAAAGATTTTACAATTCATGGATTACCTATTAGGAAAGGCTATTGTAAATGAGTATAAAGGACATATCCTATCATCTTTATATGCTTTAAAATTTTCTTTTAGTTTTTCAAGTTGATAATACTTCACAGGATTCCAAATTCCAAAGGTACAAAAGAATACGCAAGGAAAAGTCCTCCCTCTAATTCTGATTTCCAGTAACCCAGGAAGCAAGCGAAATCACCAATTTCTTGTTTTGACATGACCAGTTTCTTGATCCTGCACAGAGCAAGGGCTAGGGGACTAAATGGAAGAAATACCACCCCCACCGGCCACCGCTGCTGCTGGTTCACCTGGTCACTCCACCATGTCACCGCCACGTGAAGGCTGTAGTCGCAGCAGACTTTGGGGTCAGCCCAGCTTCGCCAGGTCTCGAAGGCCTGGAGGAGGGAAGCGCCTTTCTGAGGAATGGCAAAATCCATGATCATGGTGGTGCCTCCTGCCAGAGCAGCCTGGAATCACAAGAGGGTTTCAATAGGTTAGCCACCAATTTTCTAGCTGAGTCATTGATCTCCTTGAATGCTAGCATTTGCAAGCCCTTGGGCAAGCCTGAGGGGTCCAGGAAATTGCACAGATGCTACCTGTTTAAAAGACCCGGAGGGACATGGGGAGCCTGGGTGGCTCAGTTGGTGAAGCGGCTGCCTTCAGCTCAGGTCATGATCTCAGGGTTCTGGGATTGAGCCCCACTCCCATCCCTGCTCCTGCATGCATTCATTCTCTCCCTCTCTCACAAATAAATTAATAAAATCTTTAAAAATAAACAAATAAAATACCCAGAGGGACATAAGTAGACTTCCCATAAATTAAAGTTGGAAGTACCAAAATTGGGGCACCTGGGTGGCACAGCGGTTTAAGTGTCTGCCTTCGGCTCAGGGCGTGATCCCGGCATTATGGGATCGAGCCCCATATCAGGCTCCTCCGCTATGAGCCTGCTTCTTCCTCTCCCACTCCCCCTGCTTGTGTTCCCTCTCTCGCTGGCTGTCTCTATCTCTGTCAAATAAATAAATAAAATCTTTAAAAAAAAAAAAAGGAAGTACCAAAATTGCTAGAATTGCTTTTGAAAAATGACGTGTCTGATGAACAGGAAATGGCTTTGGTCCAAACAATACGCTCGGACTGCAAGGAAAAACGGAGATGAAAAAATGGAGAAGACACAAAACCTTTTCTTTTCCAGAAAATTATATTGATTACTGTGAAATCTCATTTCATGAGAATGAGCCTTAGTGAATTTTATCTGCAACCGCCCAGGGCTCCAGGCAGAACCCGGGAGACTCACATGGTGCCAGCTGCACCTTCATTCCCCGCAAACAACCGGGACCTTTGTCTTCCCTTAACTCCCGATGCGCCCCTCTAATCCATCCCACTGTTCTGGTCTTAGTTCAATCTCTTGTCATTCTTCCCCTTGATCTTTATATCTCAAGTTTTGCTTCCACTCCCTCCAGTATGAACTCCTTGGCGCAAGTAGAAGCACACACATTCCAAAGCACAAATGTGACCACTTGACTCCAAGGGTTAAAACTGAATGCTTCTCACCGCCTCCAGAATGAAGTTGAGTCTTCTTAACATGGTCTACAAGGCCCCCCCTGATCTTGCTCAACTCACATTTTCCTTGGTATATTATAGTATATTATGTTAACTTATGATTCATTTTAAAAGTAAGTTAAGCAAGTTCCTTAAGTGTCTTTGATGAACTACTGAAATTGATTTTACTGAAACTAAAATCACGAGGTGGTTAATGTGCTTTTAACTGTTGTGGTCAAACAAGGTAGGTGAGGAAAACAAACAGAGCACAGAGGGATGCTCGTGCAGTGACCAAGGAGGCTGACTAACTCCATGGCTGGAAGCTCAGATTCAGTGGTTACCCGCTGAGAAGCCACCAGCCCCTCTCCCAGGTCCCTCCGCCTGCACCCCCATCACCCTCCCTGCGAAGCCGCCCAGATACATGGAGCGATCCCATGTCCCACCTGGTTTACTAGCTCTATTTTTGCTTACTTCAATAGATTTTTATTTTTCCTAAGTCATTTGGCCCCATTCCAATTCTTTTTGCTCTCAAAAAACCTCACTGTTGCTACAGGATCCTCTAATTTGTCTCTACCTTTAGATAACATTGCCTTATCCACGGCAAACAATACTTATTTGCATTTCTTAAGAAATCCCTATTGGTTCATTACGTAGTGACAATACTAGAAAAAAAAATCCTCAGGCTCTGTATTTTTACTTGAATGCAGATTAATCTTCTTGCCTTCTTCCTTCTTAAAGTGTCTTCCCAGTGCATCACAGACATCCCTTGAGGATGAAGGGTATTTTTCTAATAGCAAGTGCTGTTAATTAAAGTGTTAGAAGAAAGTACTTTTTTAGTGTCTACTGAACTATAAAATCAAGCTTAAAGAACTATTTTTTCCATTCTTTCCATATTAAAAGTCTTCCATATTCAGGATGTGGGCAAAGCAGACGCACTGCTGATGGAAATAAAAGAAGAGGGCGCAGCCACTTCGGAAAGCAGTTTTTCAGAAAGTTAAACCTGGAGTTACCGTGTATGAGCCAGCAAGTCTAATCCTCGGCATGTATCCCGGAGAAACGAAAACACGTCCACACAAAAACCTGTGCACCAGTATTCAGAGCAGCGTTATTCACGATAGTCCAAAAGCGGAAACAACCCCAGTGTCCACAAACTGATGAATGGATAGCAACATGCGGTAGAGGAACCCTATGGAATCTTATTCTCCATAAGGAGGAAACACTGGCGCGCCCTGTGGCTGTACCTTGAGCACGGTATGCTAAGTGAAGAAGCCAGTCACAGAGGATCGCATACTCTCTGATTCCACTTGTGTGAAATATCCAGAAGAGGCAAATCCATAGAGACAGTAAGTAGGGTAGTGGTTGCCTTGGGCTGGAGGGGTTGAGTCACCATGGCAACTAAGGGGGCACCTCGTTTCTTTTTGGAGTGATAAAATGTTCTAACACTGATTGTGGTGATGGTTGCTGGTGTACCTTAAATGGCTGGATTGTATTATATATGAAGTATATCTTAATGAAATTGTTACCAAAAAAAAATGTCTACCACATGTAAGCCATTACATGGAGTGCGAGGGGGTGGGAGTGCCCACAAATAATCAAAGGTTCTCTGCATGGGTGTCCATGGTCTGGAGGGGGAGATGGAAATATGAATAATTATAATAAAATAACCAGTTTGTAATAACAGGTAGTGAGTATGCTTCTACAAGAAGCAGTGGTCTAGAAATTGCTAAGGGGAGGTAAAAATTGCTAAGCTCCTTAGAAGAGGTCCAGGGGAAAGAGCCCTGGGAATTCAGAGGAGGGAAGGATAAAAAGACCAGGGGAAGCGTGGACTTAAATTAGCATTAGGACACACACGTGAAGTTGCTAACAGGATAATATCTCACTTGCAGGGAGGACTTACTATGTGCCAGGAACTATTCTGATGTCCTAGATGGTCCACCTTTTGTACTCATCTCACTCTGCAGATCTGCCATTTGGGGGTTGAGGAAATCCAACAGCACTCGTAAATAACCTGACAAAGGCGGGATTGGAACGAGGTCACCAGGCTCCAGAGCCTGGGCTTTGAGGAACAGCCAGCAGTACCGGGGTCAGTTTGAGGCAGGGCCCATGAGGAAGAGCCAGCTGCTGGGCAGAAAGTGGTAAAGGGCAGAATTAGGACCTAGACTAGGGTTGATGCGAAGCACTGGTTGGTTCCAACAAGAGGAAGGCTGTGCTGTCAGCAGGGGCGCCAGGACTCTCTGAACAGATGCTGACTGGGATGAGTGATGGCGGCAGATGAGGAGACCGAGGAGGGGGGCAGCTGTGGCGTGGAGGGGGAGCATGAGTGCGGCGTGGAGCATCCTGAGTGTGTGGTGCCTGGGCACATGTCCACTCTGTATTTGCACACAGAGAGAAACGCTGAGCTGACACTGAGGAGCCATCAAGGGCTGGAGAAGGTTGTGGCAGTCACCTTGGAGAGGATGCCAGAGGGGTCCTGAGGATCCTCTCCTGGGCCGAAATGACCCCAGGACAGAGAAGGGAGACATGATAATATAAATCACAATGCATGCTCCAGAACATTCCAACACTTTGCAGGAAAGCAAAAATACCAAGCCAAGACAACCATTTACAGTGGCTGTTTCTGGGTGGCATGATGGCAGGTTAATTTTCCTCTAGTTAAATTTTATTTTTAATATTTGCTAACTTTTCTATAACAAAGCACACGTTTTACAAGAAAAAAAGGCTTTACAGATAGATGATCAAGAGGCATGCGTACACTATGCAAATATAGACTGTTGCTGGTCTTCTTGCTAGACTGCAGATGTGATGGTCAAGATGCCATTTTCTAAAACGACAGTAGATCAAAATTCCTGGGGCTAAAATTTGAAAGCTCCCAGATCAGGATTTATCACACCTGCTCCACCTCCCTAATTCCCGGGAAGCAGGAAAGGGAGAAGAGAACTGCCACTCACTTCTCCTTTGTTTCTTCTTGCTCTGTTTCTCCTCCACACTCTTCCTCCCTCTCCTCCCCTCAACATGGGAACACATTTTGAGAAGCTCTACTGAAGGGGAGGGGTGTGGGCAGATGTATGGAAAACAAACCAGGTGGCATGTCCTGGCAATCAGCTGCAGGCCACGGTCTGTGCCCCAGCCTCCTCTGAACCTCCTTCCTCCCTCTCCCCTCCTGGTCTCCCTGGTTACACAGGGTCCTTTCACTGCCCGAGATTATCTCAAATCCCCGAATATCGTTTCAAGGCCTGAAATGTCCCCTTCCTTCCACTGGATCTGGGAAGCCACATGCTAGAGTGGCGGATCTGTAAACCCAAATAGAGTGTCAAGAAGATGTGTTCCTCCGGGAGGTACTGACCTCTTCAAAGAAGAGCTTGTAAATGTCCAGGCCTGGGTTAAGCATCCTATACACATTAGCTCAGTTAATGCCTTGCTGCAGTCTGGAGAGGTACGAATGGTTTTCACTTTACAGCTGAGGGTGTTGAGGCTCAGAGACGTCTAATGACTCTCCATGGTAACATGAAGGACCATACAACTCTGAGGGTAAGTCTTCCTTTCAGCCTACTCTTCAACCCTACGCCGGCCATTTTTCCTCAGTCCCTCTTCCACGTCCTGGGATCTGATTTCCAGCCAGTTACCCCAGGTCATTGGTGAATCATTCCTTTGAGAGGGGTTGATAAAGTGAATCAACACCTAGGTAAACCAAATGCCTTACAAAACAAAACAAATCCCATCAGACTGTGAATTGGAAAGCCACAAATGAAATGCGGTTTTACTTGGCTCGGTTGGTGTTCACCACTATGACAATCACTATTGAAATAACGTGTCCCTAGAAGATTACAAGGGCCCCTAGACTAGTGCCCCTTCACCTTCAAGCACCTATGGGCCCGGGAAGAATCTCCTTTATTTAACAAACCACCTGGGGGTGCCTGGGTGGCTCAGTCGTTAAGCATTTGCCTTCTGCTCAGGGTGTGATCCCAGGGTCCTGGGATTGAGCCCTGCCTCGGGCTCCCTGCTCCACTGGGAGCCTGCTTCTTCCTCTCCCACTCCCACCGCCTGTGTTCCCTCTCTCGCTGGCTGTTTCTCTCTCTCTGTCAAATAAATAAATAAATATCTTTAAAAAAACCCCAAAAACCCAACTGGTCAACATCACCTTCCTAACCCACCTCAGATATTTTCAGTATCTGTTTAATTGTTTTTATCATCAGACCCTTTTAGGTTCACTTTACAGATGTTCTTCGGGGTTTACCTAACATTTGAGGAAAGAAAAGTGGTTAGGTAGGGGAGGGAGAACCAGTAAAGGGTGAAAATTTCTCTCATATTTCTGGATGAACTGGAATTGTTTCCTTTGTTTTTACTGCTGATTAACTTCACTCCACTTTTATTTGTCAGATAGCCAAACAAAATGTATTTACCTTATCTAATCTTGGTTCATAAATCAATTCTTTCAGCTCCTAATTACTTTGGCTGTTCTCCCTTGAAAACCTTCCAATTTATCTAAAGCCTTCTTTGGGGGGAGGAGNTTTATTTGTCAGATAGCCAAACAAAATGTATTTACCTTATCTAATCTTGGTTCATAAATCAATTCTTTCAGCTCCTAATTACTTTGGCTGTTCTCCCTTGAAAACCTTCCAATTTATCTAAAGCCTTCTTTGAGGGGAGGAGACCATGTGCTGTATCAGGTGCAAATGTGATAGAACATAAATTGAGATAAACGCCAAGCAACAGCAGGGTCATAATATTACATAACACAAGACTCTATTTAAGAATGTATTCGGTTGTAAATCCTTATCGAAAGCATCCCAAGCTTGTCTTTCTTTTGATGGGGTCACCAAAATTTTCATTTCTAAGATTATCCTGGAACAAGTGACTCTGTCTCATTAAAATCAATCATAGGACCTGATCAATCTACTCAAATAAAGCAGAAAGAAATCCCTGAGGGAGAAACCCCTGGACTGAATTCTCAGCTTTCTCATAGTCTCTAAGACTTATGAAAACAAACTTCATGATCCCAATTTATGTTCCAGCTCCAGAAGCACGTTTGGCTTTGCAAAGATGGCCTCCACATTGCCTGTCTCCTTGTGTCCCCAAGTCTGACATATTAGCAGCACCATCGTCCATCCAGCTCTGCAAACCAGACTGAGGAGTCACCCTTGACATTTCTCTCTTCTTCTCAACATCCCCAGATCCAACCCACTGGCAAGCCCAGCTCTCCCCCAACCCCCGTGGGCTGCCTCCTACATATGCCATGGATCTCTCTCCTTCTGGCATCTTCACCTCCACTGCCCAGCTCCATCTACATCCCCTGACTGGACTACAGCAGTAGCCTCCTCATGGGCACCTTGTCCCCAGGCATGCTTGCCACTGCCAATCTTATATTGATTTCCCTTTGCTCTTAGGATGGAGAAAAGACAATTCTTTCACATCCCAAATGGCTGAACTTCAGCTGACACGTCCGCTTGCTCTTGAGTCACCTCCCTCCCAACCCACTCGCCCCACTCCAGTGACACCGTCCCTCCCTCTTCTTGGAGAGCTCTGAGCTCCTTTCTACCTCAGTGAGAGAGGTAAGAAGGAGCTTCCTCCTGCTCTTCTCTCCCAGACCCTCTTCTACTTGGTTCAGTGACTCTTAACCTTGGTTGCATACCAGCATCGTCTAGGGAAATTTATCCCAGCCCTCAGAAATCCTGATTGGATGGACATAGTTTCATCTCTGTCTGTCCTGTGCCCATTACAGTGTCTGGTACGTAAATGTTCTTTAAATGTTTAAGGGAGTGTTAAAAAGAAAACCACGGTCCCAAGATGGAATCACTTATGTGAAGCCAAGTCACCAAACCAGGGCTTAATACCTAAACAATTCGCAGTTTCAACTTCTCTCAGAAATAAATGTAGTCAGGAATTTTCTGGTTGTCACCAATGAGGTAATCTGTCACATGGGACCTCCCCATCCCCCAAAGTAAGATGAGGTAATCTGCAGTGTAACACCCCATGCCCTTCCCCCTCAGGAAACTGACCATTCATGAAACAATCCTTTCTTCTCTTTTGCTAATAACTTCCTTCCCCACTCTCCTTCCTATAAAAACCTTCCATTTTGTAAACTCCTTGGAACTTCTTTCTATTTGCCAGATGGGATGCTGGCTGATTTATGAATCACTTAATAAAGACAATTAGATCTTCAAATTTACTCAGTTGAATTTTTGTTCTTTAAAAGGAGAAAAAAAGGGAGGGATCAATGAATTTCCCCCAATAGCTATGAAATGGAATAATTTTGATGGTTCACTTTTTCAATAGCAAAATGAGAAAGCAGTATAAGTTACATGTTAATGTGACATTTCATTTTAGCCCTGGCCATGTAATTTTCTGGTTCCTTCTAGAAAAATGTTAATGTGGAATGTATACTCTGAGCGCTTAGGAAAGCTAAATACTCAGTTTTGTCCAAAGCCTATCCCCTAATCAGTGTTAACTAGGATTGTTAATGTAACAGATTGGAATCCATATTTGCCTCAAATGGTTTTTTGTTTAAAAAAAAAAAAGATTGCAGTTTGTTTTACTTTAAACTAACTTTTAAGGTCTTTGTTTTTATGTGTGAACAGACCCTCAGGGTTCAGGAACTCATGACTACCATGATTACAACTTCTCTATTGTACACAATAAAACATAACTGAAGAATTGAAGAGTCCTCCTTCAATTTGTTACTTGACAGTAATAGAAAGAGCACAAAGTGAAACTGAACAGTAGACTCTGGGTAGTTGCTCACTTATCAGCTAACTAATTTGCTCAGAAACGTAGCTTGTGATGCAGCAAGCCATTAGGACAGGTGACCTTGCAAAAGGGAAAATGCCAGACCTTAAGTTTTCACTCAAAAATAGTTACAATCATTAAAGTTAAGCCCACAAGTCCAAAAGTCTAATGTATATAATTCATTATTAGGGCCAACATACATTAGAGCCCCACATATCTCTAGCGGGTGTGCCACTGGGAACAAAGACAGCCATGGTTTTCATCTCTATGAGCGCAACCACAATGCCTGCCACCTAGTGCATTACCAAGAAATATTTGTTGACTGAAATAATATCACCTAACCATCAATTTGAAAAATCCTTAGTTTAGGATTATTCCATATTAGATGGCAGTGACAAGGTGCAGAGCATGCCACTGTGGCATAAGAATCATGTTGAGCTGAAGGTATTTAAGAATAGGCGTGTGTGTGTGTGTGTGTGTGTGTGTGTGTAAACTCCCTTAGCTGCCTAAAAGCATCCCAAAAGAATTCAACTGTAATAAATCCCCTTCTAGGAAGTGTCACCACCAGGGAAGATTGACTCTTACCACCTGAGACTAGAAACCTGTACCATGCCTCAACAGACCTTTGTCACAAACTTTCATTTCTCCCACCTATTCTCTTAAAAGCCCATCTGTCTTCCCTAAAAGTCATTTGTTTTCCCATAAGTGTCCTCTCTACTCCCTCTCTTCTCTTATTAAAGGTCATTTATTTTCCCATACGTGCTCTTCTCCCCCTTCCTCTCCCCTGTTAAGGTGGCATATAAACCCCAAATTTTAATTGCTTCTTGAGTCACATTTTTCTGTGAACTCGAGGGTGTGAGAAATTAAGAGACCTGTCTCTTCTCTTGTTAATCTGTCTTCTGTCAGTTAATTTGCATGCCTCAGTAACTAAACCTAAGAGGTTATAGGAAAACTTTTTCTTCCCGACAGTAGCATTATGAAAACTCTGATTTCTACACTACCTTTGTTGGACACTAAAAACACCTGGTCCAGGCAAATGAGGGAGGAAACAAGCAGTGGAACTTAAAAGCATAGAGAACTTAAGTACAAAAACTGAAGATGTCCTAGATTCTGTTCAGTGAAAGAATTCCTAACACACAACACTCTCAATAGGGCCCCATTCAACATCAAGTTGCTTCAAATTAATCTTGAGATTTTTTTTCTTCCTCTGATTAGTGCAAAGATTAACTCTGTAATCAGTAAAGAGCTACTCAAGGAAATCACAGAATTATAAACTCTTAGAGCTGGAATAGGCGAACTACTAGCACAACAAGAACATTCAAAACTCAGCTTCACAAGCAATGAAAGAAATGTTTGTTTAAAAACATTAAGAAATTCTATGTTTTTCCAATTAAATTGGCATTGATTCTTTTAAGGCAGTAGCTACAATTAGCTAGGATTCAGTGAAATGCAAATTATAATATATTGCTCATGGGAGCACAAATGAAGAGCGAGCTGAACATATGTATTAAACTCCTTTAAGACTGATCCAATATTCTTTGGTCCAGTCATTTCACTCTAAGGGGTGATTTCTAAGTCAATTATCAAGAATCTGTGCAATGATTTCTGTCCCAACATTGTTATACCAGCAAAAAAAAACCCTGGAAACCACCGAAATGTCCACCACCGAGAAGATGGGAGGGGAGATATGAACAATCTGTGAAACAGGATGAAACAAGGGCAGCACATTGGGAAGGAAGGATGAATTTGGTTTGGAACACGCTGAGTTCAAAGCACTTGTGGGACATCCAGGATGTGATATCCTCAAACAGGCAGAATAGAAGCCTAATGCCCAGAGACACCAAGACTAGAGAGAAAGCTCTGAGACTCAGCCTCAGTGAGGCTAACAGGGCCATGGAAATCACGTTCTCCAATGATAGTCAAAGTCCCGGACAAATGTGTGATGAACAAGGCTGTCTCTAAAGAGTATGCAAAATTATTAGAAAATGTTTACATGCCCTCCCCAATGAAAAGTGTGAAAATACAGGAAGCAAAATGTTAAAATCATAGGTGAATTAAATATTATTTTCTTCACACTCAACTGTATTTTCCTTTTTTAAAAAGCAAACTAATATATATTGACCAACTATAATGCTCCAGCATTTTCCTATAGGTCTGGATAATGAATAATATATATTGTTTCCATTACTTCCAACATTTTTTTTAAATTGAAGTTGTTCTTCTGACGGATGCATCCTCATACAGACAAGATAATGTTAATAACCCTGAGAGAAGAAGTGACTTGCCCAAGGTCACACAGTCAGCCCACACAGCCTCTGAAACCCCGCCCAGAGCTCCTGCAAGCAACAGAAAAAGGGATTTGGCTTGCGACCAAGTTTTCTGAAGCACAGTTCTCCTACAAGGTGAAGAAATTCTATAAATACACCGCAAACGCATGCTTAATCACATACCTTCCACTGCCTTATTATAAGTAATCATCTTGATGGCACTTTACCAAAAAGTTCCGGAGTAAAGTATAATTTCCTTTCTTGATAATTTTGAAGACTTTATGTCCTACACACAAAAAAGTGTTCTGCGTGTTTTCCCAATTAAAAAAAAAAAAAAGGATCCTTCCTCCAGCAACTGATGCTGCCAGATTTTTAATGTGAGTCCACCTACTCTAAGCTGCATATATTCTGAATATTAATAAATATATATTTGAAAACTAGCCACACTTTTGTAAATTACTCTCTTATCACAGGGTGTAGTAAAAGCAAAGTCATAATTCCTTCAACTTTATCTAATTCACAATATCCATTTGAATAAAAAATCCCATTGTTTTTCCTCATGGATATTGAATTATTGGAAGGCGATTGTACATCTAGTTTAGACCAACAAGATGAAATATGATCTCTTTAAAGCAGAATATTATTTCTATTTGTTACATCAGATAGAAAGCTTTTACCTGTAATTAAGGAAATCAATTATAGGCTTTAACCCAACTTCTGACATAAATTAGATTTACAAAATATGTAACCTTTGGTTCACTTATATTTCATTTTTTAAATTGGGTCACATCACAATCTGATGATCAATAAATGGAATACCACAAACACCATCCCTTCTATGTGTCAGATATTATAAATGATCAGCCTGGGGCGTGCAGAAAGCAAACGTTTAGAGCCCATCTCCTGAAAGCATCATGTATCATTTTTCCTTTATAGCTTTCTGTACGTAAGGTACCCATTTCTGTATCCTTAGAGATGATGTGGCCATAAATGTACGTACAAATGCCTCACAAACCTAACGCCTGAGATGTGTATTTATTTTGATAACCTCACCTGCCTCTAGCTTTGGGAAGGTGAAGGGCTACTCTATTTCTTAAGGATGACTTTGCTCAATTTTGCAGCTTACCCAGTGTTTTCATCCCATCATCCGCCAGTGGGACAAATCTAAACATCACATGTTTTTCCAATAGTTTCAGAAAGGAAGAGAGCCTAGTAGGTAAGAACTAGCAATAGCGGGCAGTAAGGAATCTGAAGAGCCACTTGGTCACTTACTGGTGTGTGACCTTGGGCAAGTGACTTAAATTTCAGTTTCCTCAACAGCAAAAGGAGATAATGACACCTGAGAGTGTTCGCAGATGAACAGCTTAGCACTGTGCCTAGCACTCAGTGAGTGCTGAATAAAATAAATTTACTTTAACGGAATTAATAAGATGTTTTCAATGTAATGTAATTACAGTGAAATTAATAAGATGTTTTCAATGAAGATGTAATATACAGCAGGATCAGCATTTGCAAAAGACCTTTGTTCCTATTTCCCCAAACCAGAAACTCCACCAACATTGCCTTGGGAATTCTTGTGAAGACTTTACAGAAGAGGACAAGGTGACTCCATAATGTTCTTTCAGAACTCAGGCCAATACTTTAAGCTCATGTTTATTTATATTCACCCATCTGGTTCCCTTTTATGGAGTCGCCTCTGTTTCTGGGTGCAGGAGAGGTTATCTCCTGGGATCCAACTAGTTTTGAAGTAGACTTTTGTAGCTTAGTGTCTTTGTGAGTACTGTTCAACACCGAGCCTTTGCTAAATCTTTGACCTTAACATCTCTGACTATATTGTTTAATTAAGACCGGTCTGTTTAATTAAGATCCTAAGCTCATGAAGAACATGTTTTTTGTTTAATAGTCTGACAAACTTTAAGTATGGAAATACCTAGAGAATCAGCTGGTGGATAAACTCTTTCAAATGTTGATGACTATAATAAGATAATAGGTTTCAAAGACCAGCCTTCTCACTATAGAATCGTAAATCTCTCCATGCTAGGAATCCCTGAATGGCCAGAGAAAACAGATAGTCAGAAGACTAAGAACCACCAGTCAGGGCCTTGGGGGACGCACAGATAATCCTGAGAAAGGGAAGTAACGTTCCTCTTCTAGAGCACTCAAATGTTGATGACTATAATAAGATAATAGGTTTCAAAGACCAGCCTTCTCACTATAGAATCGTAAATCTCTCCATGCTAGGAATCCCTGAATGGCCGGAGAACAACAGATAGTCAGAAGACTAAGAACCACCTGTCAGGGCCTTGGGGGACGCACAGATAATCCTGAGAAAGGGAAGTAACGTTCCTCTTCTAGAGCATTCCAACCCTGCTTCCTGGCTGCATCTCTGGAACCTTGTAAGAAAAAGGGAGATGCGGAGGGGAAATGATGCTAGTGGGCCTGGCAACTCATGGTCAGGAGCAGCTTGGCACCTGGCAAAGGGGGTGTCAATGGAATGCCTCGCCATCAGCAAGGCACTTTGTTGGTGATGAGCCCGTGACAACAAAGTGTGTGTACTGCAAAATGAACATTCAGTTTTCACGACAGATAATGGTATGTCCTACAAAAGACTTTGACCAATGCCCTGATGGTAAAGGTTAATAATTAGTAAGTAACTAGGAGTAAACTTTCCAAATCTTGATGTGAGCAGCCGGCCCCAAACCCTTCTCTCTGGGTCAAAGGGCNGATGGTAAAGGTTAATAATTAGTAAGTAACTAGGAGTAAACTTTCCAAATCTTGATGTGAGCAGCCGGCCCCAGACCCTTCTCTCTGGGTCAAAGGGCTCTTTTTTCTGTTAAACATTCTACTCAAGCTTAGATGACGGAGAAATGTGGAGGGGTGTGCGTAAAGAGAATAAAACTATTTGAGAGAACTTTGTAAGGTAAACGAACTATTGTCAGAACTGCTTTGAAAGCTTGCACAACTGAGTAGCCCGATCTGTTCCACACCCAAGCGTTTAGGCCTTAAGCATATCAATATTTTCACTCTGGAAAGAGCCATTTTTCTCCCTGCAGCCCCAAAACACAAGCCTCAAGGAGGGTGAGGGCTGGGCTTTAGCCGAAGTGCTGAGTGGGTTTTTTTTTTTTTTTTTAAGATTTTCTTTATTTATTTGACAGAGAGAGACAGCCAGCGAGAGAGGGAACACAAGCAGGGGGAGTGGGAGAGGAAGAAGCAGGCTCATAGCGGAGGAGCCCGATGTGGGGCTGGATCCCATAATGCCGGGATCATGCCCTGAGCCGAAGGCAGATGCTTAACGACGGAGCCACCCAGGCGCCCCGAGTNAGACAGCCAGCGAGAGAGGGAACACAAGCAGGGGGAGTGGGAGAGGAAGAAGCAGGCTCATAGCGGAGGAGCCTGATAGGGGGCTCGATCCCATAATGCCGGGATCACGCCCTGAGCCGAAGGCAGACGCTTAACGACTGAGCNCCATAATGCCGGGATCATGCCCTGAGCCGAAGGCAGATGCTTAACGACGGAGCCACCCAGGCGCCCCGAGTGGGGTTTTAACTCTGTGTAGCTGTAAGGCCGCCCAGGTCATCTCTAGATCTTGCTCTCAGGAGCTTTGGAGAAACTTTTAAGGTTCTTTTCATTGACCAGGGCCTCCAGGCCTTTCTGTGTAGAGAAACCCAAGCGTCTCCCACCTGGGTTTAGTGATCTGATACTCCCGCGCCATCAGCCAGGCTGCCGCTGCTCCAGCAGCAACTATCTGAAGTCCCCTGGACAAGCCGCTTAAGAAGAGATGGGGCCAGGTGGCCTGGGGGCCAGCGGGAGTGCTGGGAGACCATTCTGGAATATTTCTCTTCTCAGTTCTTGTCAGGGCTGTGTCTTTTCTACCGGGGGGTGGAGGCAAACACTGTGGACACGGTGGGCTTCCAGCGTGCCCAGACCCGTCATCCCCCGGGCACGCTAGGGAAAGGGATTTTTCATTCGGTTCTGGCTGGGGACGGAACAGCGGGAGAAAACGGCTGGGAGCACCCGCTAAAAACAAGATCCCACAGATACTACGAAAAGACGTGTGGACTTCCACAGAATACCAGTGTCAACGGGGAGGGGAGTGTGGGGGAGTACAGAGCGCACAGAAACCAGCGTGAGGGGACAGGTGGCTTTAAACTTGTCGAATTACCCAGAGGGAGGAGCAGAGCGCGTCGGGCTCGGCCCGAGAAGGGGCGCCCAGAAGAAGGGCGCGCGCGGGGAGGGGTCACGGCCGGCTCCACAGCCGCTCGGCCGCGGCGGCCGCGGGGGGGAGGCCCGAGAGCTCGGCGGGGCGCCCGGGCTGGAGGGCGCGGCGGCG
>NC_048226.1:71414235-71522500 GCF_002007445.2 Ailuropoda melanoleuca
CCACTCACTCACTCACTCACTCACTCAGAGAGAGAAACACCTGCATCAACAATGATAATACCCACGCCAGGAAAAACCACTTGATCTGGATTTCCTTGTAAAAATATTCTTTATGTGAGGAGTGAATAATCTCACAGTCCCAGTAATTGGCAGACACAGAGTGAAAGTTCAGAGTGAAATACTTAATCTATTTGAAACCAAAGCGGTTTGGTATCAACTCTTCTCCAGAATGATGCAATACAGATGGGCAAAGTTTTCATGGAAAACAGCAGGTAATGTAACTCTAAAGATATGGGTTTTTCCTCAGGTTTTACCAAAGAAACTTATTTAACAAATACTGGCTTTGTAAGGACTGACCACTGGGACAGGGGAAGGGGGTGGGTTAGATAGAGGGGTAAGTGATAAAGATAAATGACATTCTCATCCTCAAGGAGCCAAGAGCCAATGGTGACACACACAGACATTTTGATATGTAACCAAATATATAAAACAGAAAATTCTACCTTTGAGAGAGGATAAAGATAAGAGTTTAGAGGAAAGGGAGAGTGGACTTCGCCTTGAAGAAAATTAGGTATAGAAGATTCACAAAGAGATATTTGAACCAGGACATGGAGGACATGGACATAAAGAGATGAAGGGTGGGAAGCGGAATGACATTCTAGGTTGTGGGAACAGAGTATGTAAAGGCTTGGGGAGGTGATGGCAAGTCAAGTCAAATATAATGAAACTCCTGCAGGCTATTCATATAACACACCACCCTAGGAAAATGAGGTGAGATGTCACGGCGGTTGGGATATCCTTTCTGAAACTGTCCAGGTGAGTGATTTCAAAAGGTTTCTTTATTTTAGGTATTTTATATCATGAAATGCCCAGCAACACGACACAAAACAAACTTCCCACATTTCATGAACTCAAACTTTGATCAGAAAAGGGGTTTGTAGAATGTCACTGAAGCAGGAGGATGTGGCTCATTGAGATTCACTGAGAGCAACAAAGAGAGATTGGGGAAGTTTAAGGAGAAGCGTTAGCGCGCAGGAAGAGTTATTCGCCTTTCTGGTGGGACATCGGTGTCCCACACCAGCTCACGGGGCAGGAGGAGCCTGGGCAAACATGCTCCTTGGAGGAAGCGTGTCCATAGAATAGCCTGCCTCTCTTGGCCTCTCTTGGCTTTGTCCTGTTCACCTGCCTCCTTACCCAGATGTCTACAGTGAACAAGGATTTGGGAGACAGAGATGGGATGTTGGTGGGAAGCAAGACTGCCGTTTTGCATTCCCCTCCTGGGGAAGAGTCAGGTTGATTGACTCACAGAACAAACTGTGTCTGAGAGCAAGTTACTCCTCAGAGGACTAACTGACACTCAAAGGCTTAACCACAGAAACCAGCCCTGACTGATGGTTTAGAGGGGCAGCAAGGTAGAGGAGAAAATCGTGACTTCCTTCCCTGAGTGCCTTGCGTTTTGGGGGAAACAAATCCACCGGGCCCGGTGGTATTTAAGTCCTCAGCAAGCCTGGTGTCCAGGAGTTTGCTTTCCCTATTCTCCTAACCTGTCCTGCTCCTGCTCTGGGCCCCTGTGGCCCTCAGAGGGTTTCAAGCCATCGTTCATGGGCAGAGGGAAGGGACGGTGAGGGTGTGTGGGCAGTACAGAGGAAAGAGAGGACAGGACAGAACTGGGCATCTCCAGAAAGCATACCCCAGTTCCCTGTCCCACCCTGGGACCCAAGTCCCTGGCAGGGTAATGAGGTTATATTTCAATCAGCGATTAAAGAGGTAAGTAGGCAGCATGGCTAGGTCAAAACAGAAGAAAATCAAATGAGGAATTGGAATTAGGAGTCTAATCCTGGGTCTGATGCCAACTTCTGGTGTGAGCTTGGTTGAATCACTTACTCTCAGGGTCTCGGTCTCTTCAACTGAAAAACAATGAGTTAGGTTAACAGGACACACCCCCTGTGCTTTTAGAGTTTTGTGATTCTGTGAACAGGGACAGAAGCTGGAGTCCAAGTAGGACTTGCCTTTGAGATTCAGGTCAATTTTATTTCTGGTCCCTCCACTAAAGCAGAGGGACTCTGCTTGGAAAGACAGAGTGTATAACCCGCGGTCACCAGGGGACAACGCTTGGTGGGACTGATCTTGGAGTCTGTGTGCTGATGAGCAGGGATGACATCTTTATCACGGCTCAGCAATGACATACATGGCAGGTGGGAATGGTCCCCTGACTCTGGAGGGCCAGAGGGAGAAAGGAGCTGCCATTGCACAGCTCCAGAGGGCAGTCTTCCCTAAGCACCAGTCCTGGGTAGAGGGAGAAGGTAGCTGTCCCGAGTAACAATACCAGCTTCAGTAGCCAAGATTCATCAGGCACTCAGGTCAAGTCAGGACCGGGCTGAATACTTTACGTGCTTTGTTTTACTTCACCTGCACAACTCTTTGACCTGAGTACTGTTTTTTCCTTTAATAGATGAGCCTTTTGAGGTCAAATGGTTTGCCCAAGGTCACATAGCAATAAATATTGGAGGTAAGCCGATCTGGAACCTGTAATTTACCCATTATATGACTCCAGATTCCAAAGCCAGGTTCAGCTCCTGGCTGCACTGAGGCCTCAGGTGATGTGAACGGATAAACGAATATCCAGGAGTGAAATCTTACATCCCTAACACTAACTTCAGACCTCCAGCGCGTCAAAGCTGCCCACAGTCACCTAAACTGTGGTGACCTATTGCAGAGCCATTCTGTGTCTGTGTTCTTGCTCAGGTAACCAAGGTCAGGAGTGGTAAAATAACTACATAAGTAGGTGAAGTTATAAAGTGGACATTTTTGTAACAAATTAACAAGTCTCATGGGACCAGACCCAACACACCCACACTGACATGCCTTGGCGGAAAACTTTCAGACGTGTTATTGTGTGAGTCCCAGAAACTCAAGGAAAATACCTCTTTTAAAAAATTTAAAAAAAAAAAATTCTTTTTAAGTGGGGAGGCCAATGCAGAACTTGAACTCACAACCCTGAAATCAAGACCTGAAATCATGACCTGAGCCGAAATCAAGAGTCAGATGCTTAACCGACTGAGCCACCCAGGCATTCCTCAAGGAAAATTCTTTTTAAATATTCTTATCTCCTACAGGGTCTCGTCCTACATGGTTTTTATTTGCTTGCTTGTTTTTTGTTGTTAAAGCCTTCTGATGCAAAGCTGGCAGTTCTAGGCACACCCTCTAAAGCGACCAGAGCAGTGCGTCTTCGTTTCCTAGGGCTGCTGGAACAAAGCCCCTATGAACATGTCAGCTTGAAAGAACACAAATTCAGTCTTTTTGGGTCGTGGAGCCAAAAGCCCAAAATCAGTTTCTACTGGACTGTAGTCAACCTATGGGCAGCGCTGTTCGTTCTGGGGCCTCCAAGGAGAGAATTTGCTTCCTAGCTCCTCCAGCTTTTGGGGGGTGCCAGTATTCACTGGCTGTGGCCTCACCACTCCCATCTTTGCCTCCACGATTACAATTGCCTTCTCTTCTGTGTCTGATCTTCCTTGACCTCCCTCTTATAAAGACACTGTGATTACAGTCAGGGCCCACCTAGGTAACCCAGGATAATCTCCACATTTCAAAATCCTCAACTTCATATCCGCAAAGTCCCTTTTGCCCTGTAAGGCAACATCCACAGCTTCCAGGGTCTAGAAAGATACCCAGGTATCTTTGGGGACCCTAATTCAGCCTATGATAGTGCCTGTCATTGTTCCCTTTGAACAAAAAGACACTATCTTCTCAAGTGATGGCCTAGGACCACTGGGCTCTGCTCAGAGTTTTCTTCTGCCGGCAGTACTAACCTGTCCTGTGCTTCCAAAAACTCTCCTGTAACTCACTCAGAATGTGCCACAGTTTCCAAGTGATTTTGGTCTTTTTTAGCAAAACTTATTCCAGCAATATAATAATATTTAAGGAAATAGTGAAAGTGCTCCGTGGATTACAAAGAGTATAAGAAAAAAAATGAATGAATGAATAATGAATGAATCAGCTTGCGTATTGGAGCCCAGCTGATCTGAATTTGAGTTCTGGCTTGTCACCTATCATCTGTGGATACTTGGATAAGTTTCTTAACTAGTCTAAACAAGAGCAAATCATTTAAAAAATACCATTTGGACTTTTGTTGAATAGACTAAGATAGGGTTTGAATATTGTATTTTATATTTTTAAAAAATTTTAATAAAACACTGTAAAATATAGAGAGTAAAATTCATCTTGTTTGGGCATACAGTACTATGAATTTTGACAAAGACATGCGATCTTTTTTCATGCCACTACCACCACAATCTAGATAGAGTATTTCCAGCATCCGTGAAAGTTTCCTTGTGCCCCTTTACAGCCAGTCTTCTCTGCCCTCAGCCCTGGCCCTTGGCAACCACCATCTCTTTCCTGTCCTTTGAGTTTTGTTGGCTTTCAACTTGAATACAAAGTGAGCTGCAGATATCTGCAGAAGAATTTACCTACTTTCACTCTAGAAGTCATCTTCATGTGGAATACACACACAATGGAATATCACTCAGCCATCAGAGAATGAAATCTGGCCATTTGCAACGATATGAACAGAGCTAGAGGGTATTATGCTAAGTGAAATAAGTCAGAGAAAGATAAATACCATAGGATTTCACTCATATGCGGAATTTAAGAAAGAAAACAGACGAACATATGGGAAGGGGGAAAAGAAAAAAAGAGAGAGGGAAACAAGCCATAAGAGACTCTTGTAGATAGAGAACACACTGAGGGTTGCTGGTGGCAGGTGGGCAGGGGATGGGCTAGACAGGTGATGGGGATTAAGGAAGGCACTTGTGAGGAGTTCTGGGTGTTGTATGTAAGTGATGAGTCACTGAAATCTACTCCAGAAACCAATATTGTATGTCAACTAAAATTTAAATTAAAAATAATAAATAATAAAAAAAAATAAATGTCATCTTCAACTTAGTGGCACTCTTCCTGTGCCCTACATCTAAAGAAACCTCCCTGACGCTGTCAAGATCTAAAGCAAAAGGGATTCAAGGCAGGCCTTACTCCAGACCACACCTGGGGCTGAAGCAGGGCTGGCAGGCTTTGTGCTGGAGCCCTCCCAACACCGTGTTGAGACTCGTAGGTGGGGGAGCAATCGGTGTACAGGCGAGAGCGTGAGATTCAGAGACAGCAGGCAGGGGGCAGCCCCTCTTACGGGCACTGGCCCCACCCACACCCACGCCCTGTGGCGCAGAGCCTTCCGACCTCTGCACTGTCTACGCCATCTCATTTTATACTTTTATTTCTCTCACATAAGGTGATGGAGTTATAGATCTTCCTTCTTCATAGAAATGTTGTTAATCTTCAATACTTCTCGGGAGAAGATTACTCTTTTCCTGGAAGAGGTACTTAGTACTAGACATGACAGACACAGTGAAAATATTGTTGTAGGTCAAGGATAATACCCACCTGTTATGTAACTGTGTACTTGAGGGCACTAATCTGCAGCCTCCTGGAAAACGCAAACCGCACCGTATTTATCTGTGTAATCACAGAGCTCTCAGTGGCACCGAAGAAGAGCTCACAAGCTTCGTGCGCACCTTGTCAGTATCACAGTGCAGGACTCTTTCAGGGAATTTTGCAGCGTTTGGTTCACATTAATCAGATCGCAGCTAAAAGTTTCTTTTAGACTTTTTTTGGAGCTCCAAACTAAGTGCCAGCTTTATTTCCTTTTTGATTCACACATTTGCCTTCAAAGAATTTCGTTTGAGTGATAAGAAAAGCAAGTAACCCAACTAATTGCATTGCGAAATAAATAACTGTAAATGCTAGAATGAACCACTAGGTGGCTTCTTGAAAAGGCAAACATTTTGTTTGGTTTGTTCAGCAACTTGTGTAAATTACAGATAAGCCACTCCTGGTGACCTTATATCTCTATTTATATTTAGTTTTTATCCTTTCTTTAAAGTTGGAAAGGAAAATAAATAGTTTCTTTGTTTCCTTGAATATGACTAATGCATCATTTTTGCAGACATGTTAATATACAAGCATAATTTCATATTATAAAATTAGAACTTTCTAGATTTACAAAATATATTTTTCACATTAAACAAAGTTTTCACATTATGACGTCAAAGAGCATATAGATTGAGCAAATATAGTCCCTCCATAAATATTTGTGGGATAATTAATTGTTGAATTTGAATCCACTAGGGCCTGGGGTGAGGCCCTTCATATATGTTCTGTCATCTTGACAGGAATTCCATGAGGTGGGAAGTCTTAGTTCCATTTTAGAGATGTAAAAACTGTGGTTAAGAGAGGTTAATTGCCAGAGTAACACAGTTAGCTGATCAGATTTCAAGGCCAATGGAACAGAACTGACAACCACTATATTACACTGCAAAATAGATGAAGACCATATTTTCTGTCTTTAATTTGATAAAACAGTTAGTTTTATCCTGCAGAATAAGGGAGATTATTTATACAGGAATAGCTTAGACCTAATTTTAAAAGCAAAAAAGAAAAGCAATATTGTTTGTGTTTTTGTTCTCTAATCGTTAATAGCTATATTGAGATAAATTACATATCACAAAGTTCACCCATTTGAAGTGTTCCAGTCAATGGTTTTTAGTATACTTACAGTGTTTTGCAACATTCACCTAATCTATTTTCAGAATATTTTTATCAACCCTGAAAGTAGCTTGTACCTAATAGAAGTCACCAATCCTAACTCCCCCAACTCCCCATTTCCTAGCCCTAGGCAACCAATAATCTACTTTTTGTCCCTACAGATTTCAAGACATTTCATATAAATAGGGTCATATAATTTGTGGTCTTTTGTGACTGGCTTCTTTCACTTAGCATAAGGGTTTCAAGTTTATTCAGGCTGTAGAATGTTTTTCCCCTTCATTCCTTTGCATTGCTAAGTAATATTTCATTTTCTGGATATATCACACTTTTATCCATTATCAAATGATGTACATTTAGGTTATTTCTACTTTTTGGTTATTATGGATAATGCTACTATAAACGTTGACATACAAGTTTTTATGTGGACATATGTTTTCATTTCTTTGGGTATATACCTAGGAGGGGACTTTCAGGGTCCTATGGTAGCTCTCTATGTAACTTTTGAGGTACTGCCAAACTGCTTTCCAGAGCGGCGACACCATTTTTATATTCCCACAAGGGAGGCGTCAGGGTTCCAATTTCTCTACATTCTTGCCCACACTTGTTTTTCCTGCTCTGTGTGATTCCAGCCACCCCAGATTATGAAGTGGTTGTTTTTAAACCTTTTTGTTATTTTTAATAAAGCAAACATGGTTCCAAATAAAACAGAAATCCTTACTATGTGATAACACAATCTTAAATATGATGTAAAATTTCTCCATTATTCTCTTTGTGAAAATATAGTTAAGAATTAGTTCGTGTTTCAAGAGTTCTACTCCTTCCAGTATCAGTAACAAAGGCCCTTACTGATGCAGCCAGTGCTGTGAGAGGACAGTATCTATCACACAGACATGTTCCGAGGACTAGAAATGACATACACGAGGTATCTAGTACAATCCTTGTTACTCAGGAAAATACTCAATACATGGATGCTTATTTTCACGCCAAATCAAGAAAATGGTGACAAAGAATTGCTTTGCACACTTGGCTAATGATTCTAATGGCAATTCCTGAGCTAGAGAAATGGAAATTATATTGTATGGTGACATCTCAATAAAAAACAGCAATAATGCGAATCCAGCCAAAGAAAACTGATAGGAACACAATGGAGCTAAGACCCATACAATGCCCAATAACCAATACAAAGTCCATATTTAAGTCAGACGTTGAAAAACTAGGTAAGAAATTTCTATGCTCTTTGAAATCAGAGCTCGGCAGATAAGATAGAAATATACACGATCCTATTGTAGTGAAGTTGAAAAAAGGTTTTGAATATTATTTATAAGCTGCTGATTATCATAGTTCCTGGATAGAAATAACTTCCCTGCAAGTCTGGTGTTTATACTAGCTCAACCCATGTTACTAAGTCCATAGCATGTAGTCCCATCTTTCCTGTTCAGAGTTCTGTGGCAATGCTTCATTTTGGCCTTTGTAAAGTAAAATAGATAACTGTGCCAAGATACCACTTTTCATTGAGATACAGACATAAGTTGTCCTGTAATCAGGAAAACAGGACAATGGCTGCTGTAGGAAACCTGCTCTTTCAGGAGGCTCTATAATATACAGAATGTCTAATACACTTTGGTAGAGGGGAGAACAAAAAGAAAAAGGTTGTTTTAACTTAGAAAATGAATCTGTAACATTGGCAATTAAAATTTATTTTCCATCTCTTATGATCTGTGAAAGCCTTCTGCATAGTCTCTTTTTCTTTTCTTTTTCTTTTGTTTAATCCTTAGAGTAATAACCCTTAAGGGTAGGTATTATGGCATGTTCCAGAGGAGACAAGGGGGCTTGGTGAGATCAAGCGATGTATTCAGTTGTGAAACTCTGTAGCAGCGGAGCCGGGATTCAAACTGTGATGGGTCCCACTCCAAAGCCCAGGTTTTTCCAGCTCACTGTATTCGTCCTTAGTGAAGCTTCCATGTCACTTTTAGGAAAATATTAAGCTTCTCTGGGCTTGAGCCTCCCTCCCACACATGGGAAGATCCAGCCTAGTTGACATCTCCGTATCTTTACTTGAAATCACTCTTAGGAAATTCTTTTTCAAAATATGTTTCAGTATCAGTAAACCATGTGCGGTTGGTTAGCATAGAGTAACGTGGTTCTACAATGTTCCAGCACTGGTTTCCAGATTTACTTATCCTGAAAGCCTTTTGTTCAAATGAAATCTTAGCTATAAGCTGTTCCTTTGGCAGAGAGCGGGGCGGCCGTTTATTGGTAGCTCGACCATCATCCGTAGCAACGACTGCTTGAGCACTACACTGCATTCAACGGCCCCGTTCTGGTCTGTTGCTATATATCATCTCATTCAATCCCCCAGCCCACCCAGTGATTATTCCCAATTTAAGAACCAGTTGCCACGTTAGGAATGTATTACTCTGTGGGTAACTGAGAAGCCGACTCCAGGAGCTTCATGGAACCGGTGTTGAGCGAGCCAAGCCAGGGCTCGCACAGCTGCTTCCTTTCCCCACACCTGCACGATGAGGTGCCTTCGCCGCTGCGTGTTGGGGATGCAGCCCGCAAACATTTGTGCATCGAGGGAACAAAGTGATCTGAAAATCGCTGGGTTCTCGGAGTCCCATAACCCCGAACTCCAGATTCAGTCACTGAGGTAATTGCCTCAGCAGGTCCTCTGCCTCTTTGGTCTGGGAATTCCCTTCAGCTCATCCCAAGAGCGGTGCTATAGTGCCTTCTCCTTTTTCTTGCTCTCGTTTTGACTTTTATTCCAGGTGGCAGTTCACGGTTCCAGGAGAAGTGGCTGTACTCAGAGGCATTCGGGGTAAGTACGCTTTCATGATCTTTAGAAACCACAACTCTTTCAGGGCGTTTCCCACACAGTTTCTCATTTAATTCAAGCTTCGGAGATGTTCTCTGTTGAACAGACATGATAGCAAACACACCGCGCTTGCCATGAGCCAAGTACTGCTCCAAGGGCTTTACATATATTAATTTATTGACTCCACCAACAGCCCTGTTATCTCCACCTACAGATGAGGAACTGAAATGCGGAGAGAGCCAGGGGCTTGCTAGAGAGCACATGCAATAAGCAGGGCAGGGTTAAAATCCGGGCGCTCTGGCTTTTACCCAAGATGTCACCTCCAATAAATATAAAAATAAAGATTTTTTAGGTTATAATACATCATGTTGAAATAGTTATTTTAAATATAGCTGAAAAATAACTCGTTGTTACCATGTACCAACTGCCTAAATACTTAATTTGCACTGGTTGTTTGACCTTTGTATTTGTAATCAACATAAACACAATTGATGTACTTGACATGATAAGCTGAGTTGACTTGATGTCCTTTTGGCAAACAAGCATCTTACTGAGACCGTAACACTGTTTTTCTTAAAATATTCACTGGCAAGTTAGTGTTTCTTATGTATCAGGTACTGTGCTGCGGTGGATTACAGATGCCCCGTATTCTTTGCAACGTCCGCTATTGAGAGTGGAGTCCATTACTTTCTGTTGGATCTGGGTTTGCCTCAGTGATTTATTTGACTGACAGGAGGTGACATCCTGCGCCTTCTGAGACTAGGTCATAACAAGCCTTGCAGCTTCTGCAGGGGCTTGGAACAGTCACTCTTGGATCCCAGTTTCCATATTGTAAGGAAACACAAGCAGCCCTTGGAGGGGCCCACGTGGAGGATCCAAGCCTCCTGGCTGGTGGCCCCGGCTGAGCTCCCAGCCAACAGCCAGCTCAGACTTGTCCCTCGTAGGTGAGTATGTCCTGCAGCTCCAGTGGATGCCAAGAGCGGGATGAACCAACTCCACTGAGTGCCGCCCGAGTTATCAATTTGTGAGCAAACTAACTTTTTTTTTTTTTTTTTTTTTTTTAAAGATTCTATCTATCTACTTGACAGAGAGTGACAGCCAGCGAGAGGGGGAACACAAGCAGGGGGAGTGGGAGAGGGAGAAGCAGGCTCCCAGCGGAAGAGCCTGATGTGGGGCTTGATCCCAGAATGCCAGGATCACGCCCTGAGCCAAAGGCAGACGCTCAACTACTGCGCCACCCAGGCGCCCCTAACTTGTGGTTGTTTTAAGCATAAAGTTTGTTACACAGCAATAGATGACCAGAACATGTGTGAAGGCCTTTACAAATGTTATCTTAATTTATTCCTCATAATAACCTTATGAGGTAGTTATTACTGTCCTTATTTTATTATAACAAGGAAGCTGAGGCTCAGTGAGTTTGCAAATAATGCGGATCTGTTAGCTCCAATTTAAAGATGGGTAATTTTCTTTACTGATATTACTTCACTTTATGATTCACCTCATTCACAAGAGGACTGTTGAGGCAGGCAGGACTAAGTAAGGTCAATTCTTAGTTTTTGTCCTTATTAGTTGGGTCCTTAGGTAGATAAAAGTAATATGTAGTTTATATTATAGAGGCCTGGGAAGCTCCAAAGATACATATAAAGGACTTGGCAAATGGTAGGAACTCAACAATGGGTAAATATAAGCTGTGAGAATTCTTTCCTATGATGAAAAAGCAGCTGGTGGTAAAGGACTTAGGAATGCCTTTGAAAACAAAACAGGATCATAGGGGAAGAGAGGAAAAAAGAAAACAAGACAAAACCAGAGAGGGAGACAAACTGTAAGAGACTCTTAATCATAGGAAACAAAGGGGAGGGGGGTAAGGTGATGGGATAACTGGGTGATGGACATTAAGGAGGGCACGTGATGTAATGAGCACTGGATATTATATAAGACTGATGAATCACTGACCTCTGTCTCTGAAACCAATAATACATTATGCTAACTAATTGAACTTAAATTAAAAATGTTAATGGGGCGCCTGGGTGGCTTAGTCATTAAGCGGCTGCCTTCGGCTCAGGGCGTGATCCCAGAGTCCTGGGATCGAGGCCCACATCAGGCTCCTCCGCTGGGAGACTGCTTCTTCCTCTCCCACTCCCCCTGCCTGTGTTCCCTCTCTCACTGGCTGTCTCTGTCAAATAAATAAATTAAATCTTAAAAAATAAAAGTTAAAAAAATGGTCTTTGATAGTGTGAACATGGGATACACTCATTTGGGTCAGGTATGTGTCAAAATATGTCAAAAGAATGACCTTTTTAAAAAAAAAACCTGTGATATCACATAATGGTTAAACCATGTATGCATAAATGGTTTATTAGATACAAATACATATTTCATTAAAGTTGAAAACATTCTTGGTTAGTCAGCTATGTCTGTTAACTTCCTTTTTATTTTTATTATTTATTTTAGTTACTTCCTTTCTAAAGATTCCTTCCAGTTCTAAAATTTTGTGAATTTTACTGCCTCATTCTACCTTGAATGTTGACGACCTTAGAAAAAAATGTAATCAGCCAACATTCAACCCATGCCAATACGCACAAGCAATTTGTAATTTGTATGCTATTTCTGAATAAGGGTGCACTTATTCTGAGAACCAGCCTTTTTCTCTACTGCCTGCTTCTCTTAATGCTGTCATCTTCTCCCTCCCTTGAAGTTCAGGAGCAAGGCTGTGAAGGAACGAGCAAGCAGCTAGAAAGGAGCAGCAGGTAAACTCTTGTAAATATCAGAGTTTGTGGTAGGTACTCAACGAATACTTAGCATATTGAATGTACAGTACTCTTTTTACCCTGTCTTGCCCATTTATATCCAGCTTAACAGGAGATGATGGTGGTTAGCAGTGGTAGACTAAAATCTCAACAGCCTGTAGAAAGACTCCCCTTCATCCTATGCTTATGGTCTCAGTCCTGGCTGATAACATGAGGGCTGGGGCCTAAGGCAGGGCTGGGGTCCACAGAACCCTAACACAGCCTCTTTGGATTCTAGTCTCTTCCAAACTAATTCTGGAGCTCTGATAGACTGAGACAAGACAAAGTACTGTGGAGAAGATCTAAACAACATGATAAATTAGTAATATCTACTAAGATCTGTATCCTGCAAACAGAGAATACACTTTTTAAAAAAGTGTTGCTGGAACATTTAAAAAATTGAGAAGGTACAATAAACTCAAATCTCCCCAAATAATACACATAACATTTTCTGATCTTGATGCCATAAAAATGAAAATTAATGTAAGAATCAGAAAACAAAACTACTCACACCAAAAATCCCAATATCTGAGAGAAAAAAAGCAAAGAAAAGAAAAAAGGAAAAAACTTTCCTCTGTAAAATAACGTTTGGATCAAAGAGGAAATAAATACTGAAACGTCACAACACCTAGAATATAAAAGTTATGGCAACACTAATATATTTAACTGATTGAGCTTAAGCAGTGCTTAAAATTAAGTCTACATCTTAAATCGCATATTAATAATTAGGAAATAAAAATGAATGAATGAAGTTCTAACTCAAGGAGTTAGGGGAAAAAAACAGCAAATGAACTAAGAAAAGCAAAAAGTAGGAAATTTATTAAAGTGAAAGTCAGTTAAGTGGAAAACAGAAGAATTATAGAAGAGACACATTCAAAACATACCACTCTGGGAGAAACAAAAAAAAATGTTTTAAAAGGTCAACTGTTAGCTATCTTAATTAAGAAAATAAAGGAGCAAACATAATACACAAGGGAGAGCCATATGCACAAAAGAGAAAGAGATAACTCTGCTCAACTCTAGGCAACTAAATTTGAAATCTGGGTGAAATGGATGACTTATGATCTCAGCTAAGATAGAAAAACTACACAGACCAATTACCACAGAAGATACCGACAAAGTTGTCAAAGAGCTACTTGCCAAACATCCATCAGACCCAGGTAATCTCACTGAAATTTTAAGGAACATTCATTCCAATGCAATTTAAACAGTTCCAGAGCAAAGGAAAATAAGGAAAGTTTGTAAATTCTCCAGCATAAAATAACTAGACCTCATAAAGACAGCACACACACACACACACACACACACACACACACACACTATAGACTAATCTCATTGATGGATACGGTTGCAAATATCCGAAATAAAATATAATCTACCAATATATTAAAAAAATACACACGGTCAAGTAGTTTATTTCAGGAATGAAAGAATGGTTCAAAATTACAAATATATTAATAAAATTCATATTAAAATATCAAAGGAGAAAAATCGTATGATCATCTCCATAGTGATAAGGCATGTGATAAGATTCAACATGCATTCTTGGTTGTTTTTAAAACATAGGGATCAATGGATACTCCTTAACATGGTTAACTATGTATTTAACATGATTCTAGAAGTACTAGACAATGCAATTAAAATGTAAAGACGTATGCAAACTGAAGATATAATTGTGTAACTGGAAAACACGAAAGAATTAAATAATATTACTAACTATAAGAGATTGGCAGTCTGGTAGCTGGGTAGAAAATTAATAAACAGAAAGGACTCCCTTAATATTGGTATCAAATCCAATGAGATTCCAAAGATTAAACTCTTAAGAACGTATAAGAGCTCTATAAAGTAAAATGTGAAACACGTCTGAAGTAAACGACAATAAAAAAAGGCTTGAACAAATGGGCACCATTTTTCGATAGGTACCATGATTAAGAAGCTTTAACATGACAGATGTCAAATTTTCCTAGGTTAATCTGTAAAATTAAAACTGTCCCCCCCCAAAAGTACTGATGGATTTGTTTTGTGAAACTCAGTAGATGAATTCTAAAGTTCGAATAGAAAAATAAGCAAGAATATTTGAAATATTTAAACGTTAGTTATTAACAGTGTAGGACTAGTATAAAAAAAGA
The DNA here is from genome assembly GCF_002007445.2 of Ailuropoda melanoleuca. Classification (NCBI taxonomy): domain Eukaryota; kingdom Metazoa; phylum Chordata; class Mammalia; order Carnivora; family Ursidae; genus Ailuropoda; species Ailuropoda melanoleuca. The sequence goes on from NC_048226.1 coordinate 71,428,560, forward strand.
AGGTAGATCAATTGAAGAGGAGTCTAGAAATATATCCAAGAGATATGTAAATTATCATATGATAAAAGGGTCATTGCAAATAGTAAGGAAAGAATGAATTATTTAATAAAGAGCTTTAGGATAAAATTAACTGGGAGAAAAATGGAGCCTTGAAATCAGGATAGACTGTGATTTAAATGGGAAAAAATCAAGTAACAGAAATACCCACTTTAGTTTTAATATTCCAACTCAAATAGATACATTTTTCCCTTAAAAAAAGGTGCAAAAAAGTATGCATAGTATGTTACAATTTGTATTACCATATATGGCATTTATATATATGGATACATTTATGTATCTACCTGGTATCTATCTCTGGAGGGGTATACAGAATCTGGTACGGTACTTATCTCTTTGGAAAGGAACTAAAGGATGGGTGTCAGGGATAGGGGACAGACTTACTTTTTACTGTTTGAACTAGGAAGATGTATTAGCTACTTAAAAAAAGAAATTAAGACACATGCCAGAAAACAAAACCAAGAAATGTATATAATGTAGTATATTATTAGTAGGACCTAAGCAAGATTAATTAGATAATGCAAATTCTGCCAGGAAAATATTCTATAGGGGTCTGAAACGCATCTGAAAATCATATAAAAGAGAACCGATTGAGTTATTGCATCTTCTAAGAAACATTAAGAAGCAGTGTTCTCTAAGGCAAATTTATTCAGTTCCTTAGGAATTTTTACCCTCGATGGCTGGTGTAACCTACTTTACTACAAAGTGGTTAAAGAAGACTATCTGCCCTTTTCTTCTAGACACACTGCATATCTTACGGCCTGAATCTGTATCTGTACTAAAATGCAACAAAAATAAAGAGCAACTCTGATTTAAAAAGTACCTCAAGGCAATATAAAAAAAGTGATTTTAATTCTTGATACATATTAAAACATTTCAGTCAGTTCTTCCTGACAGCATAACACGACAAATACACAAGACCTCAAACATGCTTTAAAATGACATTCGGCAAAGTATTGAAAATTTAATAAATAGCAATAATCACACACAAATACATTTTTCATACTCAATCATTAAGCTACTAAAACGGACAGCTAAGGAATAAATAAACAAGAATTGACAATAAAAAAATATGTGGGGTTTGCAATTCATTCTACTTAAAAAAGGGGGTGGATCTGAATGATTTCTTAATTTGCTTTTCGACATGTAGCACGATCCCCTCCATGAATAAAATATATTGAAAATCACTCTTACAATAATGCAGTCTTTAAATACGACAAATAAATATGAAACCAGCAAAGCAATTTCAAGTTGTAATAAAAATCCCCCCCCCAAGCTATGGAAATATAGAGTCATTGTGGTAGCAAATGACAGTATTTAAAGTGATAGTGCTTGTGCACTAAACTCATCTGTGACCTTGATATGATTTTAGTGCAAATCCCTAGTGTCCAATACAAGCATAACCCTGTACCAGGGAAGGACATTACCAGTTGGAACTTATCTTGTACAATTTTTGTACATATTTTATAAAGTTCAAGATTTAATGCATAGTAGAGTATCTTCATCTGTTTAATTCTGTCCCTAAATAGAGATGAAAAAACGAAATGACTTGGGATTTTACCATTTGGCTTGTACCATCTTAGAGTATTAAAGTCAACATTAGAAAATCTATAAAAGTTTTGTTTTTGCAATTAATTTATCTAACTCTACCTAAATTTCACATCACTGAATGTTAAACGTAAGAGAAAAATTTTTAGACAAGGTTTTTCCCTTTGACAACCTCATATTATGATGAAATCCAATAATATTTAGACAAATGTTACATAAATAAAAACACAGGTGAATATAAGGGGCCTTTTTTTGTACATTAACAACCTTAACATCTGGTATATTAAGTTGCAAGATGTATTGGCAAAAAGCATTAAGGGTTCAATGAAAAGAAGGTATTATTTTGTACAAACAAATGTTTTAACGTAGGAGAGAGAAACTGACAGTTGAGTGAGTTTCAGCAGCCATACTTCTACCGTGAACTACAGTACCAGGATAAAAACAATTAGAAACAAACGGAAGAACATTATTGAACAATATGAATACATAATGCAATTTTAGCTGCTAAAATAGTAAACTCTAAAGTTCATAGAGTTACAAGTTGTTTAATTTAACCATGCAGGCTAAGATATGATAATAAGAAATCACCCTGCATCTTTTTTGTTTTTAAATTAAAACTAGTTTAATCGTGAAGTTACAAAACAACGAATGGATATTGCTCCAACTCATACACAATCTCCCTCGCTGCGATTCGTACCTAACAAAGTAACAAAGCCTCGTCATCACTCGTCTCCTGTTTCAGTGTTGCTTCCAAGCAACTGTCCGGTATCTGGGCAGTGTGGACAATACCACAGCGCTCACAGGGGCCGTCTCGATTACTTGGCCTTACTCCAGGGTTTGTGGCGCTGTACGGCTGTCTAAACCCCTGTCCTTGATCTGAGGCAAGATCGAGAAGAGGTCTGGAGCAGTCGTTCACATCAAAGTCTGAAGCTCCATCAGAAACTGGAATCAGCATTTCGACATCATCATCTTCTTCTCTTCCATGTGCCCCATTATCAAGCTGTCTCAAAGGACTCTGGTTCTGATTTACAGAGCTGGATCGTCCTAACGTAAAACGTACCCAGCGCAGCCCCTGAGTCATTCGACTGAGTGCGCTTGTGAGCTGGTGACGGGCCGGACTCACACCCGGGGGCTCCACACTTGTCGCATCCCTTCCGTTCTCTGTGTGGCCACCTCGCGTGCTCGGAGTTGAGGAACTTCCACTGGCTCCCACTGTTGCTTCTACTGCTGTCGTGGGAGGGACTTTCTGGGGCAAAGGAGCTGCAACCCCCCCAGATGCTCCTGCCGTATCTCTTCTCTCATTTTCTGTGTCTGTGTCGTCGGACTCCACGGAAAACAAACTTCTGTGGGTATGATTTCTTTCAGGTTCTCTACTGGTACTCTGACTGGGGACAACCTCATCCCCATCTGCTGAGACCAAAGCCAATGACCCCGAATGACGCGATCTTGCAAAGTTAAAAATACGATTCCAAATGTTGCTGGATCTGCCTGCCATCGGAAGCCTGATTGAAGTAAATCCAAGCTGAGATCGTACCGCTAGCCTCAGGTTTTCCAAAACAGAAGCCTACAAAAAATAAGAAAAGATCTTAAGATAGCTAACGATGAAGTATGAAAATAAAAAACACCCTTTGAATAAGAATGCGTTGTGGTTAAAGATGCTATTATTGATTGTTAGGGTCCATGAAGGAGGAAGTAAATTCTCTCGTCTATACAGGTTCACCCTACTACAGAATCTAATCTGTAACTTATACCATTGTTCACTTGCTTTGGATTTTCTGGACACTTCACTTTAAAATGATGTTCAGTATCAATTACAACAACTATTTTATTTTAAAACTGCCCACTGTAATCCAATCTAAAAGCGTACTAAAGCCGAAAAATAAAATTATTTGATACTTCTCTAGCTAAGAATGGAAACTAGGCCCTTCATCTGTTTTATGCTTTTTTTTTTTTTTTAAAAAACATAGAACAAGTGAGATTTGATTTACAAAACTGAAACTTTCTAAAACATGTGAAAGTTACATTTCACAGTTGGTTTTCAAGGATTTGTTGAATGAATGGACAATGAAGATTGATTTTTATTGTCATGAATAAAATAATTAATTAATTTGTAATACAGCCGAGGAATCAAGCTAAAAACCTTAATTTGCTTATGGCACTACACAATGGTATTTGAGACATTTGGACTCCTCTCAGTCTTTAAAGTTTTATCTTCTACTAGGCTTAGCGTTAAGCATAAATTATCATATCCTCGTTCTTTGAAAATTTACTTTTTCCTAGATGAATACATTTATGTATTATTTTTAGGACATACAACATTTATTTAAAACAGTCTTTAGGCTCCATCTAGTGGTTATAAAAAGGAGCATTCAAACTTGGAACACACACAGTTTTCATTTGTGGCATTTGGTATTTAAAACACAGTATTTCCAGGAAAGAATGGTGAGTCCATGTGCTCCCTTTTCAAAGATGATATAAATTCCCTCTGCCAAAATGAATAGCTCCTGCCTTTACTCTCAAAGAAGAAATGAAGGAAAGGAAAGATGTGATAGCATGTGCTCTTTATCTTTCTTCAAGATGGGTATTAAGTTTACTTGTAAAACATAAACTCAAGAATATAATTCAGAGAAAGCAAGGAAACTACTTTCATAGGAATATTTAATAATCTAGCCTTAGTAAAGCACAGATTGTCAATAAGAAATCTGAATATCAGCATCACAGATTTGCTATACAAATGAGTCAAGATGTTCCACCAATTACGAAGTTACCTAATTATAAACTGAAAAACAAAATGGTTCATATCCTTAAGGAACTTCTCCATAGATGTGGTCCTCACCATTCAGCATCTGAGTTCTAAGGCTTTGTGTGAGCACCATGTTAACCCAGCAATGAACAGAAGGCTCTGCAGCTAAGCTTCCCTTCTATGCAGCTATCTCCCATCAAGATCAACAATGCTGACTTTCACATTACAGTCAGTCATAGTGAGGTGAAGCTCTCTACTTAGTTATAAGTCTGTTCAATTAAAATTAACATTAGATTCTATAAGGGGATCTCATGAATGTTTTAGGAATAATTTTATATACTTCTTCAGTTTATAATGCAGAAGAAAGCATTCTTTAGAACACATTTCTATTTTTGAATGGGATAGTAATTTAGAATATTGTTTTTCTTTTTAAAAACCCTTATGAAAATTTGAGAATTTGTTACCAAAAGTTTTAAACTTGAAAGTTTAACCTCATAAACTGAATAAAATCCAGCTTACGATTCATAAACGTACTTTTAAAACTTTGTTGAAGGAGAATTCCCTCCTAAGGGTAACTTATAAACCTAAAGGATGGTGTAGTATGTAGTAAAGAATTAAACCGTACCACAGGTGAGGTCTGACTTTTGCCCTCTACTTCTGGGATGTGATCTCTAAGCTCTTACAATGTCTTCTATGACAGGGGTATCCCTGCCTGGGGCCTTGGGGCAGCCAGATACAGAGAACGCTGTGTCTGAGGGGGAGGCTGGAAGCCACACCAGCAATGTGATGCAGGGTGGGTGCTCTGGGTCAGTGCTATCAGTCAAACTCTGCAGGGGCTGGAGACTGAGATCGTCCACATGTACAGTCATCATTCCTAGGTGATGGAGCCCCAGTAAAAACTCTGGAGGCTGAGTCCTGGGTGAGCTTCCCTCCTTGGCAATATTCTGTGCACACTGTCATACACCTGTGTTGAGAGAGTAACACTGTCTTGACTTTATGGGGAGAGAAGAACTAGAAGATCTGTGTTTGGTACCCTCTTGAACCCTGTTCTATGTGTCTTTTCCTTGGCTGATTTAATCTAGGTCCTTCCTTGTAATAAACCATAACCATGAATATAATAGCTTTTAATGGGTTCTGAGTCCATGTAGTGAATTGTCAAAACTGAAAATCATTTTGGGAACCCCTGAACTTATAATTTCTATAAAGATGAGAGCTGCCTTGTGTAGACTGTGCTTCCTCCAACTAGACAATTGGCTAAACTCTTGAAGGCAGCCTCAGGGTATAGGGGTGGTGAGTGGCAGATGGTGGAGTGGGTGGGTGGGTGGAATTAACCACTTTTTGAGTTCCTACCTAAAGAGAAACCTTCCACATGGCAGGGTCAATAGACTATGGCTTTTTCCTATTTTGGACACAAAATTCCAACCAGTGGAACTTCTGAATTGTTTACTTAGCAAAGTAACAATCCAGAGAAATGTTTTTAAAACTATAAATTCTCACCAAATATTTCCTAAAAGACTCAAATAAAGGTGACAGACTGTAATCAGTAATCTTATTTACCAGAAATTAGATCACTGGGATTTTTACACAGAATTAGATCACTAGGAAAACAATGTTTATCAATTTTTATAAATATTTCTGGATGAATTTACATTTTTAAATGTATACATCCTTATGGCTTTATTTTTTTAAGATTTTATTTATTTATTTAATTTATTTCTTTAAAGTAGGCTCCAAGCCCAGCATGGAGCACAATGTGGGGCTTAAACTTATGACCCTGAGATCAAGACCTGAGCTGAGATCAAGAGTCGGACACTTAACTGACTAAGCCACCCACCCAGTCATTCTTGAAAAAGAAATTTTTTAAAAAGTGCTAATAGAAATTTAAAGAATTCAGAAACATTAATAAAGAATGAGTTACTATTTAAAGAAAATGATATGAATTCTTAAACACTATAAAATCTAGCTGTGAAGAAGTTTTCCCTCAAGTCAGGTGGAAATGTTAACTTTATTGCAATTACTTTTATCATTAACTAGTTAACCAGCATGTTACTAATATGTTACCAGTTACTATTTAAAGAAAATACTATGAATTCTGAAACACTATAAAATCTAGCCATGTAGAAGTTTTCCCTCAAGTCAGGTGGAAATGTTACTTAGTTGCAATTACTTTTACTTATTAACTAGTTAATCTAGCATGTTACTAATATATTACTAGCATATTAATTTTAACATTCATTCTTAATCTTCTAGATGTTTAGTTCAAACAGAAAATAACTTACCAGACTTTACTTCTGAATTTTAATACACCAAATGATCCTAAACAGCAAAATGCTTAAGAATCACATAACTAAATCAGAAGAATGAAAAACTGATCTTGTAGCATTTGTTAAAATACAACGAAACAATTAAAATTTCAAATCCTCCATATATTTAATCCTTGACTTGACTGCAAAAATTATGACAAAGGTCCTTTATCATATATACAAATATAGAATTCATTTTATGAGACAGAAATAATAAACTGCAACATACCTGATTAGGTGAACAAACAGGAAAATCTTCAACTGGTGGAATTAAACCCTGAGCAATCAATTGTCCATAAGAGGGAGGAGCTTCTCTTCTTAGCAATTCTGCTTCCACTCTTGACAACTGCGTTTCAAATGACCTTTGAGAGAAAACGGGATAAAAAGGGTTAAAAAAAAAAAAGGCAAGACAAACTAATGATTTTTGAATCAACAATTAAAACAATCTGAACCTTAATATATTTGACCATTTTTAAAGCTTAGTCAACCAACATTTATTGAATATCTATACCATTCCTACACTGAGAATACAAAGATGAAGAAGATAGTCTATCCTCATGGGGCTTTATATTAGGAGCCTGGATCACTAAGTTCTAATGAATTAGAAATCCCCATAAGAGGTAAAGGTATTAGATTTTTAAACCCCTAAGAACATAAGGGGCTTTGGATTTTAGGTGGAAGTAATCATCCAGTTCAACACATTTAGTTTATAGATGAGGAAAAGAGTTGTTAATATACTTTCTTGCATAGCTTGTTCCTAAACTCAAGACCTCAGACTCTTCATTAAGCTCTTATGCTGCAATGTAGTAAAAAATCTTCTGGCCATTTATACTTGTCCAAAGACAAGATGCAGCATGATTACTTTGATTCTGTGCATCTATTAGCTTAGTTGTCTGGGACATGAAGTTCCTTGTTGAATCTATTATTTGTAACTCTCCTGGAACGTAGGGTCACTATCTCCACGACAGCCTCCTAAGGGACCTCTCTCTGCCATCAGCTTCTCCCAGGTCCAGTCTATCCTGCACCACGTGGAAGAAAACCTTCCTGCAGGTCACCCTTTATACTTAACCATTTCTTACGTAACTGAGAACTCTGACACATGGCTCTTATGGTCCTCCACAACATGACACTGGCCCATGTTCCAAGTTTCACCTTTCAGCCCTTCATATGTACCTTAGGCTCCAGACATCCTGAACTATGTGCTACTTTTCCAAGCAATGCTGGGGATTCCTACTTCTATGCATTTTCCCAGGCTAATTTTTTCAACTACAAGACCTTTTCCTGTCTACATTCTGCTTATAGATTTCAAATGGCACTTCTTCAATAAAAGCCCTTCCATAATCCCCTCATCAAATTAGGCATCTTTTGACTTTTACACCACTTTGTTTTATAGTTCTTACAGCATTTGTATTTTCGTCATCTTATTCCACCCACTAACGACTTCCTCCTAACTGTAAAGTGCCTGTGAAATTATGCCTTATTCATTTTCTACTCATCTGTATAGTGCTTTGAACATAGTAGGTTCTCAAATATTTGCAACTGTCGAATTCCTATTTATAAAAACACGGGTTAAAACATTACAACTGAGAAGTGCAGCTTGCAAAGTTCCTATAAAACAGATTAATCTGAAAACAGAAACTGGTAAATACAGATTGGCTTTTCTCACCTCATAACCTAAGTATTTATTAGTTTTTAAAATGTGTTTAGCCTCTTGGGTCTTAATCTTTCCACACTAATTTCATAAATCACGAAAGACAGTTATCTATTTCCAAAAATGGTATAACACCAATGTCTATCACTGATGACGTTAAAGCTCTGCTGCAAACACTGGGACCATGTGTATTGCAGAAGGCACAACCACTACAGTTTCGTCTTGATACTGACCTTCGTTCAAACATTCTCAGAGAATAGAGCTTACAGGTACATCCCAGGGCAATGACCAGTAACAGGCCACAGATAAGGCTCCCTATGACGGCTGCAGTTATGACTCTGGTCGGCACAATGACCGGGCAATTCTCCTCATCGCTGCCGTCACCGCAGTCATCCTGAGAATCACACACCCAGCTTTCAAACACACAACGATTGTTTTTACAGTGAAAATTTCCTGGCTGGCAAAAAAAGCAGTTTTTTTCATCTGAGCCATTCGGGCAATGATTCTGGTAGTTGCAGCGATCAGAACGAGGATAACAGACACCGTTTCGGGAACAGGGGAATTCTTCCTTCTGGCACATGGTGCAGTTTATTTCATCCCTTCCGTTTGGGCAATGCCAATACCCATCACAGCGCTGCTGTTCTGTGTAACACCCCCAGTTACCCCCACAGGGTATTTCCCAAGGCAAACAGAAGCCATCTACTTGGTAAGTGGCATTAAATCCCCTTGCAGCGTTCACTTTGTCGGCGCAAAAATGGACCCTGATCTGCCCGGAAGAAGAAACAACTGTAAGAGGTGCATGAGAATCAAAAGCCGTTAAGACACGCAAAAGCTTGTGTGGATTCTCCTCTAACCCATCGTATATTTTGACGTAATCGCCATAACCAGTACCATCGAGTTTAAAGTCGGTGAAGCGTAAAATGACTTTACGATGATCACCAGTATCTATTAACCAGGTGCAGTTGCTTCCAGGAGGATAGAAATCCGGGTAATTGGGAGAATTGAAAGTACCGTAGAAATATTTTAGCCACTGCCCACAGGTCGGCATGTCACAGTCGATCTCGTCTCCGAGGTCCAGGCAGTCAATGTTGCCGTCGCATTTCAGAGATTCCGGGAGGCACGTGTAAACCTTGGTGAACCGAGACAGACACTGGAACTGGTTGTAGGCACAGGGCTGAAAGGAAGCGGATGTCGGGGGGTCGGCTTCTCGGGCGCAGACCTCCTCGTCAGACCCGTCTCCGCACTCGTCCATGCTGTTGCATTTCCAGGCTTCAGGTATACACTTGCCATTGCCACAGCGGAACTGATCGCAAGCACAGTTGGGTTCTTCGGATTTCCCTGGGAGGGCGTGGGGAGGACGGAGAAGGAGAGGCAAGGAGAAAAAAAACCATACTCTTTAAAAGATACAGAACAGCAAGTGGTATTTTTATAATAAACATTAAGCCCAAGCGATAGGGGTTTAAAAAAATCTTATTTTAAAAAACAGATTAGGTTCTAATGGCAAATTAATATTGGCTCAACAATTCAATTTATTAAACACCTATTGCTTGTTCCATGAAGACCTTTGTATTTTGACCTAAAGCAAAGAGAACACAAACCAGGGTTGCTGGAAGAGAGGTAGGTGGGGGGGATGGGATGGAATAATGGGTGATGGGTATTAAGGAGGGTACTTGCTGTGATGAGCACTGGGTGTTGTATGTAAGTGATGAATCACTAAATTCTCCTCCTGAAACTAATATTATGATGTGTGTTACTGGAATTGAAATAAAAACATGGAAAAAACAAAAGGGAGGAGAACAGTTCTGCTTTTGTAGAGAGCTGTTTTACTGCAGAACATTTAGTAATCTAAGATACATGAGCCAATAGACGATACTGCCTAAAATTTTTAAATAGTTTACTGTATAAACATCATTAGAATGACAGACGTATTGAAATAAAGACAAATTCACCCACAAAAATCACCTTTCCAAATCAATTCTTTTCATATTTTTTGTGTTCTTTTCTAGTTCTTGTTTTTATATATACAATATTTTGCTATAGGTGTCATACAGCATACACTATTTTGTAATCCTATTATATAGATCCAAGTTTCTGCTAAGCTTATTATAAGATTAGCTTTATATAGAGTTGATAATATTTCATGTGATCATAACACAACACTTCCATTTTATAATTCTACTGTTTTATACAAATGCAAAACACTGCATGAATCTGAGCTAAAGATATACATTTACTCATCAAAATAGTAGGGGGAAAGAGAGAAAAAACTTGAAATGCCTATAGAATTCCAATCATTGTAGTGTACCATCCTAAATATATATCAATAATGAGGAAGGGGAAGAAAATCAAACATTAGATCCTTACGGTCCCCAAAACTAACAATGTTTATGACAATACTTACTTCTCCACTAACAACTTACTTATTGGTAAAGAGGTGACAGAAAATGTGCTTCAGAAACTAAATAAGTATTACAAAGAAAAAGCAGCATATCTGTTGAAAAGACGATTACAAATTTTAGAAGATGTAAAATGATTTTCAGCAAAAAGTATATATAATTCTAATACTCTGAGTTATTCACATATGTATAATCTGGTCACACTTTTTGAAAGAAAAGATTCAGAACAGTAAAAGAAGACTTCTGATACTACAAACCATGGAGTGAAAAGGAATGTCTTTTCTGCGAAGCTGTAAAGACAATGGTCATTCAGACACACAAAAACACACTCTGAGGCAACTTTCAGGTTATCAGTAAACACCTGAGGGAAAAAATGTTACTTTTAAAAAAAGTGTATTTAAATATTTAAAAAGAAAGTTGACCTTGGTTTATAAAACTGATCATTAGAATGTACAAAACACCTTTTTGAGACTGTGCTCTAGGGCACCTGAGCCTTCTTCAATCTCAATAGCCTTGAGGCTTAGTCAAAATTAAATGGGTATTGTTTTAGAAGACTAGCCCCAAAGTGACTTGGTATATACTACGGAATTCTGTTCATTGTCTTTCTTCTTTTTTTGAAAACACACCTGAAAAATATGCCAGTCTGAAACCCTTTCTAGAGATACTGTCATCGGAATGGAACCTGATCCAGACGTGGTCTTGGGAAGAAATATATGGTGGTGGAACTGTCGAACCACAAGCTCTGTAACTTTCAATGTTCTTGTATGTTTCTATCGTCAACCAGTCCAAACTGCATCTTCTGGACCCTTGAATATCAAAATCCTGAAAACTAGAAATAAAAAGTCAGAAAAGGCTATTAATAAGGGTAATTTTAGAAAAAAAATTTCATAATAATACAATATAACTGAGGACTTTATTGTAAGCCTCCATATTCGCTGATTCTCCTGGGTTTTCCAGGCATACAGCCATGTCATCAGCAAACAATAACACTGTTTCTATGTTCCTAATGTTTATACCTCTTTTTCAGATTCTCAAACAATACTTCTTAAGTAATACCAGATTCCAAAATAATGCTAAAAAAACCCTAGGTAATAGTTGGCACCTTGTTTCTTTTTCTTCTGTTTGTGTTTAGGAAGGCCTACTTCTAAATCAGAATATCCTAATTGTCCTGTATTTGAACTAGAAACACCACTCCATAATCTGATAAACTGAAGTACACACAGAGAATGTCAGCCTCCTCTTAGATTAGACTGCTTCATTTGCTTGCTTAGTGAAAAGTTTACAGCTTACATTTTCAGGAGAGCAAATAGCACAAATCTAAGGAAAGTAAAAAAAAGTAAAAACGAACAAACAAAAAATATTTATCAGTGAAAAATCTCTCAGATTGGGAATACTTTTTTTTTTTAAAGATTTTTTTTATTATTTTTATTTTTATTCGACAGAGATAGAGACAGCCAGCAAGAGAGGGAACACAAGCAGGGGAAGTGGGAGAGGAAGAAGCAGGCTCATAGCAGAAGAGCCTGATGTGGGGCTCGATCCCATAACACCGGGATCACGCCCTGAGCCGAAGGCAGACGCTTAACCGTTGTGCCACCCAGGCGCCCCTGCTTTCTTTTTTTTTTTTTTTTTTTAACAGATGTTACGCTATAGTCAAAGACTATCTTGTCGTTCATAAAATACTGGCATGCAAAAAGGGCAAAAAAGTCAAAAGCACATATAAAATTAACTACTGCTATGAAAAAAGAGAAACTAAAGCACTATTTTCCAATAACATGTTTCCACCAAGCAGGGAATATCTGACTTTATCTCCATGCCTCTGCCTCAAATTGTGAAACTGAAATTAATTATTCAAGGATTTTTACATCAGGATATTTCCTGTTTTAACAGTCTGAGTAACTACAAGAAAAACTGACAGATAATCTGATTGTTACCAGTTTTTCACTATTCTGAACAATGCTTTAAAGAACTCTTGTATGTATCTCTGCATGAGCAAATATTTCTCTAGGACAAATTTTTCTAGAAGTAGAATTGCTAGGTCAAAAGACAAAATTCCTCTTTAAATTTGACAGACACTGACAGAAATATTTATACTAACTAATTTCCATTGAGTTTTATGAAAGAACCTTATACTCCATGACTCTGGAAAATTGGGATATTCTGTTTTTTAAAAAAACTGTTACCAACTATTCTGCATTTCCTTATTTACGGAGATTGAAACACTTTAGGTTTACTTTTTTTTTTTTTTTTAAAGATTTTATTTATTTATGACAGAGATAGAGACAGCCAGTGAGAGAGGGAACACAAGCAGGGGGAGTGGGAGAGGAAGAAGCAGGCTTATAGCAGAGGAGCCCTGACGTGAGGCTCGATCCCATAACGCCGGGATCACGCCCTGAGCCGAAGGCAGACGCTCAACCGCTGTGCCACCCAGGCGCCCCCTCTTATGTTTACTTCTTATGTTTATTTCTTTTCCTATGAATTGCTTTGTTCTATCATCCTTCATCAGAAATTTTTCTTATTCACTTAAAAATTCTCTATGTAGTAAAAACATGTACCTATTTAGGGGTATGTCTATAATGCAAGATATAGGTACAGATATCTGTACCCACATTCTCTCCAATAGCTGATGTCAGTCATTGGTTGGCACGAACTGACATCTCTCACTGGGTTTTATGCGCACTTCCCTGAAGACTAATGATGTTGAACGTCTTTTCATGTGCTTATTGGTCATTCTTACATCTGTGAAGTGTATGTTCAAGTCTTTTGCCCATTTAAAAAAACTGAGTTGTTTCTCAAGTTATTCAATGTTCTCAGGGACAGGTCAAGATTTTACACCTACTTGGTTTTATCACGCATGGAACATTCTCGTCTGGTCATCCTGCACTTGTGGAGGTTTGGTTTAGCTTTGCCCTTAGTCTTAGGTGAATTCTTAATTTTAGGACATTGTGTTTACTTATAATGTATGACATTTCTGTGGCTTCAATAAAATCCCATTTACCACGCTCCTCAAACTCAGCAGGTTTCAGACTCCAAACTCTGCCTCAGCCACAGGGCACAGCTGCTGAAATCCTGGAGTACCTTTTTCTACCAGGTTTCTTAGTGTCTCTTAAGCATGCACAGTTCAGAAAAGAGCAAAGAATTTGAGAAGAATGCAGATGTAAGGGCTTCCTACATTGGGGCTCTCTCCTTTCTGGGACTTGCCTTTTCAATTTCCAGCTACTCTGACAGGCTCAACGCCACCGTGATACCACCTCAAGCTCATGAGACTGTGGTGGTCTGTCTGTTTGAGTTCCAGTTACTCCACTCTGCCTGGGGAGCTAACAGGAAGCAAATGTATCTCACCAGTGTGGGTCCTTTCTTTCAAGGGTTTAGTTCCCTCTAGCTTCTGCCATTTCTATTTACTTTCTAGAACCTCTGAATAGTTTTTAAAAAATTGTTATCCAAAGTTGATCATTGTTTATGGGTGGGCTGGTCAGATTCAGCTAAGGAATCCCTTAATACACTTTTACCCACTAAAATGTTTAAGATTGAGGAAACCAGGATCCTTGCCCAGAAGAAAAGAAATGATCAATCAATATCTATTCATGTATACACTCTTGGATTTGGTTTGCTAATATTTCATTTAGGATTATTAAAATACATTTAAAAGTAAAATTAGGTTTCAGGTTTTCTTTTTTTGTGATTCATCATAGTTTATAGAACAAAGATGCTGATCACATACTTGTACCTGTTGAAAGTACAGATCTAGGGTAGAAACTTTCAATTTCTTCATGTTTTTTGGTTTATTCAGCTTTCTCTAAACTTTTGAGCCACCTTTGGTAATTTAAATTTTTGTAGAAATCATTTTATTATCAAGATAAAATTTTACTATCAAGGTAAAATTTGTTACAAAGCAGAAACAGTACTTTCTTACATTAAAAATTGTTTTCATATCTGTGGGCTTTATATTTGCCTGGATTTCTATAGAGATGAGCATAGTATTGGCAAACATGGAGAGTTTCATCTCTTCCTTCCCATTTTTCCTATTACTCATTTCTATTTATTGTCTTTTTGCATTGACTCAGGGTTTCTAGTATAAGCAGTGAAAACATGCATCCTCATCCTCGTCCTCAGTACTAAAATTAACTTCAATATTAAGTTTGATTGAAATACTTTTTAACAGATACCTTTTATCAGGTTAAGGAATTCCTTATCTATTCATTTAATAACACCTGCCTAAACTATTTGGGTTTAGAATTTTTATCTGAATGTTGATTCAATTTCTTTAGTGCAGAATCAATTCTTGAATCAATTTTGGTAATGTACACTTTCTAGAAAAATGGTCCAATTTATCTAATTGTATAACAGTGTTACCATAAACTATTCATAATACTCCCTTGTGACTTTAGAAGTCTCTATTATTGTATTTATAATTTTAGACACTTTTGCTCATTCTTACTTGTACCTTTTCTCTTTTTTTCTTCCGTCTTGCTTTGAGATTTGTTTATTTTCCTGAGGTTTCCAGTTTGTTTGTTTTATTGAATCTTATTGTTTATTCTCTCTATTTAATTATTTTCTGGTCTTATCTTACTGTAGTGGGGTATCTGGGTGGCTCAGTCAGTTAAGAGTCTGCCTTTGGCTCTAGTCATGATCTCCGGGTCCTGGGATCCAGCCCCGGGTTGGGCTCCCTGCTCAGTAGGGAGTCTGCTTCTCTCTCTCTCTCCCTCTGCCCCACCCCACTGCTCATTCTCTGTCTCTCAAATAAATAAATAAATAAAATCTTAAAAAAAATTTACCCTGTAGTTTTCCTTCTATACTCTTAAGAAAATGCTGAGCTCGTTTATTTCCCATTCTGCTTATTTTTAAGTCAAGGCATTCAAGCTGTAAATTTTTCACTAAGTAGTCCATCAATGTGTCCCAACAGATTTAATAAGTTAATACTTTCATTATGGTTATTTTCAAAATATTTCATGAGTTCCAGTGTGATTTTCAGCATTAGTGCAGGAGTTTTTTAGGCATATGCTTTCAAACATAGGGGTTTTGTTGTTATTTCCCCCCAGTTTTTTATTGTGGTTTCTAATTTAACTGCATTGTGGTCAGAGAACACAATCTGAATAATGCAAAGTCTTAGAAATGGAATTCAGAATTCCTCTGTGGTTTAATACATAAATTTTTGTAAATATTCCATATGTTTTTGAAAACAATGTATATTCTCTATTCACTGAATAGAAACATATTTAGTGTTCCTACTGGATCAAGCTTGTTAATTTTTATCAAATCTTCTATCTTTACTATTTTTGTTTAATCTGTTGAATTCTGATTAAAGGTACGTTATTATATTAACTTCCACTGACTGGATCAAACTTGGTAATTCTTCATATTTTGCTGTTTTGCATGTATTTTAGGCTTTGTTATGAGGTACACAAAATTTACCATGATTCCATCTTCCTAGTGGATCATTTCATTTGTTACTAATATTTTGTGTCTTAAGCTAAATTACATCTATTGTTAATCTTTCTACACTAGCTTTCTCTATATCAGTATTTCCAAAGCTTATCTTTTTCTATCACCCCTTTCTGAGCTGTCTGTGTTTGTTTTAGGTATGTTCTTAGAAGCCCTTTATAGGAGGGTCACACCAATCAACAAACCAATAAACCTGATCAGACTGTCTTTAAAAGGTTAAATGAATTTTTTATTGAACACCCCTTCTATTGAGGGAGATGTTTCACTTTCCTCCTTTCCTGTGTTCTTTTGTATTGATAGGTTTTTTTTTTATTTCTTTTTCTTTACCAGATACTCAAGATTGCTATCTATTTTTTTCAGTAGTTATCTTTAGATGTTGTAATTCAAATACTAAAACATACTTTTG
The DNA here is from genome assembly GCF_002007445.2 of Ailuropoda melanoleuca. Lineage (NCBI taxonomy): Eukaryota > Metazoa > Chordata > Mammalia > Carnivora > Ursidae > Ailuropoda > Ailuropoda melanoleuca. The sequence goes on from NC_048226.1 coordinate 71,445,103, forward strand.
TTCTAATAAAGGCCAAGTAAGAGTATTCGGTGTTTCTGTTCTCTTTTCAAATTCTCAGATTTGGTGGAAAAATTTACAGCCTTATTTTCACTAATCTCTAACCGAAATTTGGCATTCACTTATGAATATAAACAACAAACCATGATAGTATTTACTCTGTCACTCTGTCGCCAGCAGAAATCACAGATAATTACATTACATTTCAGCTTAAATATCTAGAAAAACTATTTACACTCAAAATCACCTTGAAATTACAGTAGCTGTTAGAATCATCACTTATTAATATGTTAATAGCATATATTACTATATTACAAACTTGTAAAAATGTTCCAATAGCTATACCTCAATATAATTGGTTCCCTTTGTAATAATATGTAGTATGACTTATGAGTTTAAAAACATTTTAGAAAAGAATCTATACATGTCACTAACTACCAAAGTGTTCACAGCATAAAAAAGGTTAAAGAAAAAAATCCTGATGCACTTGTGATGAGCAGTGGGTGATGTGAAGAATTGTTGAACCGCTATATCGTACACCTGAAAACTAATATAATACTGTATGTTAACTATACTGGAATTAAAATAAACAAAAACAAATAGGGTTATCATGTCTGGAGTAAATTTGTGTTTGGATTTTGTTGACTGTTTCTGTTAGTATTAATATTTTCCATACATTCTGGAAATAATGCTCATTCTGTAGAAGCTTTTCTGGTTTTCTCTCTCTCCTTTTAACCCACTCTCTTTCTGTATTCCCCCGTTTGTGTTTTGTAGCTACGTCCACCTGTGTCTCCATTCCAGAACAGTCTTAATACGGTGGTTCAGAGGATTACAGATCCTGTCGTGGAGTCAGTAGGTAGCCAGGTTAAATTCCTATTTGTAAGGGTACGTCCTCCCACCTCTCTAAGTTTTCAGCCCCATACAAGTTCAGGCAGTGGTTAGTGATTAATGCAAGTTTTTTCCAGTCCTTTTTTTTTTTTTTAATTAAAAACAAAATTTTTAATTTTTATTTAAATTTAATTAACATATAGTGTATTATTAGTTTCAGAAACAGAGCTCAGTGCTTCATCAGTCTTATATAATACAAGTACTCATTACATCATGTGCCCTCCTTAATGTCCATCACCCAGTTACCTTATCTCCCCCCCCAACCCCTTAAGCCTTCTTTCTTGAGCAAAACACCCTGACTCTAGTCCTTGACTTCAAGCAGGGAATTAAAATCCAATCCTCTATCTCTTCTTGTTAAGATGGCCTTTGTTGATTTTGTTAAGTTTCAAGGGAGAGGAGTAAGGTAAAAACGCCTTCATGTTACCTCTTCAATCAGGTTTATAAGGAGAGCTCTAAGTACTACTCATACATTGTTCATGTAACTTTAGTTTCCCTCTTTTATCAGGTTTTAATTTTATTTTAAACTCAGGAATGAATGTTTTCTTTTTACCAAAATGCTTTTTTTTTTTTAAAGATTTTAATTAATTAATTAATTTGACAGAGAGAGAGAGAGAGAGAGAGAGAGAGCGCGCGCACACGCACAAGTAGGCAGAGCGGCAGGCACAGGGAGAGAGAGAAGCAAGCTCCCCACTGAGGAGAGCCCGATGCAGGGGTTGATCCCAGAATCCTGGGACCATGGCCTGAGCTGAAGGCAGATGCTTAACTAACTCAGCTACCCAAGTGCCCCTATCAAAATGCTTTAAAACGTCTGTCTATTCTAGATAATCATACACTTTTTCTTTGACTTGTTAATATGGTAAATTGATTTAGAATTTTCTAATAGTGACTCACTTTTATGTCTAAATGAGCTGCATTTGATCATGGTATAAATTTCTTTTGAACAATTTAAGATTACAGCAATATTCACAAGTGAAACTTGACTGTCTTTCTGTGTGTGTGTGATTTTTTTAAAGTTTGGTATTAAATGATAATGATTTCAGTAAGAACTAGGACAATTACTTTCTGATCTCATTAGGCTGTACAAATCCAAATTCACTAACTTCTTCTGGAATATAGGAAATTTTCCTTTAAATATATGGCTTATCTCTAATTCAGTACTGTGCTTGGTTTTAGCGTTTCTTTGTAAAATCTCAAGGGTCCAACACATGATCAGAACCAAATGGCAGTATTTCACGTAGCCTCCTCCGTGCTGGGAAGAATTTCCAAGTTTTATGGAACTGAGCTGGTAGGTGGCAAATTTAATTTTGGGGTTGGATTTTTAGGTTAAAGATAAAAATCTCCAAAAACTCTAGCTTTATGTTGAAAGAAATCCAGTACATGGAATCCCATGGTAAAAATGCTATTTTGTAAACATGTTTATACTTAGTCGCATTGTAAGTAACAGAAAATAGGCACATTGTCCGGGTTCCACCCTGGCACTGTTGCAGAAGGATAATCTTAATGGCACATGCTACCAAGCCATCAGGCAAGAAAATCACACTTCTCACAGAGAACAGTTTCTGTTCAAGCTCAGCTTCAGCGTTCCAGAAGAACTGGCCTGGGGCAGAAGGGACCAGAGCAAAACAAACCAGATGGCCCCTGTTTTATGGCTTCCACAGAAAAAAGGGGAACTGAACACAGCTGTGCTTCTCCAGAGACACTGGTTGTCTCATTAGTTAAGGGATATAAATAAGGAAGATGGATGAAATAGATAAAGGGGATTAAGAGGTACAAACTGCCAGTTGTAAAATAAATAAGTCACAGAGATGAAAAGTACAGCATAGGGAACATAGTCAATATATTACAGTAACATCATATGGTGACAGATGGTGCCTACCTTATCATGGTGAGTACTGAATAATGTAGAGAATTGTTGATCAGTGTGTTGTGCGCCTGAACTAACATCACACTGTACGTTAATTATATTTTAAAAACCCCCGCGAAAGTCGGCTAAACTTACAATCTTATTTTTAAAAAATGTAAGAAGAAGGGATTTGAGTCTGTGATCTGCCAGGTCTCTTCTAAATCTAAAATCCCACACTTTTTACCTATAAAAATGTTACTAATGAAAGAATATTGAAGATGCCTTTGTGCTGTTGCAGACACTGCCTCTGTGATAGGCATGACTTTCTGATTTATGTTTCAGTTCCCACTACAGTTCTTTGTTGAGGCACAGTATTTTTTTCTTTCCTTCAGGCAAATTTTTTTTCTAATAGCCTTGATATAACTTCCTTAAGCGAGCGTTATCTAGTTCCACTGAATCTTTTCTCCTTAGCATCTTATTCCCATAGTGCTTTTCCGCAATTTTAAATGTTTTTAAAATGAATCTAATCTTTCTTATTTATATTTATTAGAATCTTAAACTTTTGTTTATTTCTCCTAGGAATCTCTTTTATTTTGTATTCTTAACAAAAGTTCTTTTGTTTCAAAGTTATATAAAAAAAGATTTTTCTAGACACATTATCAGCTTGTTTCAAGTTTTATATACATATATATACACAGGTAAACACTACAATCATGTTTTAGCTTGTTAAGACAGAGGACTCTACTAATGAGACTAAGGTTATGGGCTAGATCTCCAAGTGATTAGTGAGTTTTGTTTATTTGTCCCACAGCCAAAGATTATACTCTTGATCCCAATAAGCTATTTTGCAAATGTACACCTTTTGTTAAAAGGTGATCTAGAAGAATATGGATGGCTCAGTGGAAATCCGTTACCACCATCAGAAAATATTCAAAACACATGCCCTTACAGTAAGGTGAAGGATGGGCCATTATTCCCACCCTTAATATGGTACTGGTAACTATAGCTTATTACATTTTTAGAAAATTGTCTTTTTATATAACTGCATGCTGAGTGATGATACCTGGAAACTGAATTTATATCTTGTAATATTATATAGTAATTCAGAAAGGTATCAGCATTACCTTATAGTAATGATTTCCCCTGGGTTTGCCCGTATGAACCAGCTGCAGTTGATTTTGGCAGGATATTCGGAAGGCCAGCCTGGGCTTGTGATTATACCACTTGGTGCTCGAATTTGTTCTGGAGTCTCTCCACAAGCTGGAAGAAGCCAAAGCAATCTTAGCTAATTATTATACTTCAAAGCAAAGCAGTTAGTGTTTACTCAAAAAAAAAAAAAAAAAAACCACACTTCAGACATCAAATCATATACAATAAAATATGCTATCATCAACCTTAAAGATCTTTTATTACTCCAGTAAGATATTTTATTTTCTTCCCTTTTAGTCAAAGTATTTCATTCTAATTAAGTTCATATTTTGGGGAGGCACAGAAGTTTTCAAATTAAGTTTACAGTTTAAGAGTCAGGATTACTAGCTTTAGCTATGGCTATTGATCAACTGATTCAGCTACCTTTTTTTTTTTAATTCTACCTTTTTATCTTTTTCTTTTAAAATCTACCTTTTTATCTTTTAAATTCATTTTCTTTATTATAAACTAACTATAAAGCTCAACGTTTACTGAATTACTGTGTTTAGATCCTTAAGAGTACCATTTTGGTTTTTGGACACTTTAAATTAAAAGACTATTATATAAATAGTCTTCTGAACAAAATAATGGAGGGAAAGCACATATAAACACAATAGTAAAATGATGGATTGTTATGAAGCTAGCAGATGATTGGATAAAGACAGCAAAGCACTATACTTCAAAATTACTGCAAAGTAGTTCTTTAATTTATTGTTAATATTTCTAAATTTTATTACAAGGAGATAAATGATTCCTAAATTATTTTAAAAATACAGGCTTGATAAGGTGACTAAAGTATCATTATGTGATTAGATATCTGAATATCATGAAGAAATACAGAACAAGCTTAAACTACTACCAACACTTTCCTGGTTCATTCTCCTTGCATTATCTTGAACTCTCATAGTGAAAAAGTTCACATCTTACCTATCCAGAGGTCAGCAGATAATATGACAATTTATTCTCCCTCAATTTAAAAAAATAGTCATTGGGCTACAAAAAAAATACAGGATGAATGTTTTAAGCTTTCAGTAAAATTTAAAACCTTAGAACCTCTTATTTGATGTAATTTCAACATATTAGATTATTTGATTTTTAAAATAACAGTAGATTAGAAGCAGCAAATTAGAAGTGAGGAGAATAGCTGCCAGGAATACAGAGACAGTTCTCAGAAGTGATGGGGGCAATTTTCAGGGGGAAAAAAAAAAGTATGTGCTGAACTTAAAAACCATGACAGCTCAGAACATGTATAATACTGCCTATTTTCCAAGTGGCAAGAGAAGACTCTCCTTTCGTAATAATTAGTAGTCATACCTAGCTAAAAGAGTTACTGAGTGAATACATGAATCCTTGCAAGCAAAGTGCTTGGTGTAATATGTGGTCTGAACTTCAATGCTTTTTGAGTTCTGCTGTTAGTTTAAAAATTAGTTCACCCAATTTGTAGATAGGCAAGTATCCCTATTACAATTATAACTTGTAAAAATGGCCTTTTTTTTTTTGATAACAGAGGTTACGGTCCATTCAATTAAGGTTAGAATGCTAAGAAGTATACTACACAATTTTAAACAGTTTTTATCTATAATGATCAAAATAAAGCAAGCTGTATTGCTGAGTCAATCCTTATTTCTATAGAATAACCCATTCCCCGAAGAAAAAATGCAATCCAGGTTTTAAAAGCACACTTTACTGAAGAAAAAATGTTCATGCCTAAAATGGGTCTACCCTGGAATTAGGTAGGGTACACTGCACCAAAGGATCTTGTATTCAATCACTTTTAGAAAACGACTCACAACACAGAATACAAGGATGTAATATATCAAGAACCTACTACACGTCTTATCGCCCACTCAGAGTCGAAGCTTCCAAATTTGTTTTGGTTACATTTCATTAAGAGTAAAATTTCTCTTACAAAAAAATTTTTTAAATTTTGATAAATAATACTTTAGAAAAAGACGAAATTTACCTAAATGTGAGCTTATTGACAATGAAGTGCCAGAGGTTTGCTTTTAACTTTGCTCTAATGAGTTATCCTCATAATAAAGAAAAGAGATCTTTTTCTTTCTTCGTTATCTCTTCCCAAAGTATTCGGGAGTAGTACACGAAAGCGAAAACCAGGTAGGAATAACTTACGGCAAAGCAGACAATTTTTAGCCTTTAAATAAATGGACAGAATAGTTATAGGGGAAAAGCTAGGAAGAATTTCATTAGGTTTTATTAGGTTTTGTTTTAAATTTCTCCCCCCTGAATACCTGAGAAACCCATAGGTGGTGCTCTTATACCAAAAACTAAGTATGTTATGCTCTGATACGGATGCTCAAAAATACTATTGTATTTTATTTTCATACAACTGCCCAAGGATAAGATACACCACCCATAAATAAGAATGGATATTTTAAGATTTAGTATTTTACATTCCTAATTCAGTAAGTACTTTAAAAACAAAAGGATAGTATCATGTTTCCCCCTTAATTGGTTATGAACACGTATTTTGATTTAATTTTGCACATTTGCAACATGACTGAGTTTGGCATTTAGTTTCAAATCCAGCTGGTGGCTTTTTATCAACACATTTTTGCATGTGCAATACATTGGGCATGTAGATAAATACACTCTAGAACAACCGTAATGTCCTCCTTTCTCTATATAAGGAAGAATAAATTCAAATGCCAAAAGAGTAAGATTAACATTAGAAACCATTAAGAAAATTTTCTGTCCCTTTTCGGTTAAGAATTTGCATATATCTATATATCTGGGTAGATGTGGAATCTTAAGATGAAGATGCTATCTGTCCTACCTGCCATTTACTGGCTTTGTCATAGTGTAAACTACTAAACGCCTTTGGGTCTTGGCTTCCTTACATGTTAAAATAAGAAGCTGCTACTTGAATACCTCTAAGGTCTATTTTAGCCCTAAATCATGCCCACCCCCATCTCCCATCATCAAGATATATTTCTACTACATTTCTGATGGCTCATCAGGATGGACTCATAAATTTTTCCTTATTTTCTCACTTTTCATTTTCTCTTTGGCCTATTGAAACCAGACTTCCAATTCTTAACTCCATAAAAACCTTGCTAGCAGGCAAAACCATCCTTGATCTCACTGCTGAATGGAAGGGATGCTCAGTCCCCATCCTACTTGATCTCTGGAGTATGTGAGAGGGATTTGTTTTTTCTTGATACTCTACCTTGACTTTGCTGACATCACGCCCAGCTCACCCTCTACCTCTGACTGTTCTGTGTCAGTCCTCAAGCTCTACATCATCCTCTGCAGCCGGCTTCTGGAAGGCTGGTGTTCGCAGTTCATTCCCAAGCCTTCTGCTCTCCTCACTCACTACAGAAGGTCTCACTACATCCTAGAATTTCAATATGATCTACAGTTCATGGGTTTAAGATCTCTAACCCAGAGATTTTGCATAGTCAAATTCCCAATGGACGTTCCAACCTCAAATTCAACATGATCCGACAGTGTATTTCCCCAATCCTCCTTTTTATCCTATATTCTGAATCTTTATTGTCTTAGGCATCAGCTGGTTAAAGGAATAATCATTTTACCTAATTTAAATAAAAAGGAAATTTACTTTAATATTACAGGCGATTCAAGGATTTCCAAGCATAGGAAATAAATCAGGCCTTAACAGCGACTACAACTAGCAATTTCCAAATCAAACATTGAGACTGCTTTTATCACCTGTTATGCCTGCTTTATCTCCCAATATCTATCCCAATCTTCCAACTGACTTTCTCTGAGTCCTCTATTTTTCGTTATCAGTGTCTTCTAATGATTTCCCATTCCTAACTCATCGTAACCCTACAGCTCAAGTACTTACCATCAACTGTAATTTCAATTTTTCTTAGTTTATTATATTGTTATTCATTTTACATCTTTTTATATGAAAGATTTGTGGTGAGTTATTGTTATAATCAATTTGATAACACTTAAGCCTCCAGCCCCTCACTTGTAAATAGGGATTAAAAGACTACCTACCACCTAGTGTTACAAAGGTTAAATACAACTATTATGGTAAACGACTTAGCACACTGCTTGGATTACAATAAACTGTCGTCCATAAATAACACCACATGATATACCAAGTCAGACTGGTTTGTAGTAATGTCTGGAATGCTGTATTGAGATGTGTTCAGACTAAGTGGGAAAGCGGCAGTGACTATTCATTTAATATGTACCGGGCACCATTATGCTGTGGAAAGAATGAGAAATTATGCCACCAATTAACTCGTTATCTGACATGGGCAGAAGCCAGAGTAAAGATAAGGTTGTGGGATACCCACAAAACAATGCTTTAGGAAATGAATCTCTTTCTGTTTTGAACTAAACTGTTTATATAATTCTACTAGTCTGAGCCTCATCCTTCTAGACTTTGACTATACACCCAATTTGTGATATACCAAACCTGACATTCTTTTACCTACATTTATTCTACCCATTCCTTCTCTATTGCGGATACATAATTAGTTTAGCTACATACAGTCTGATTAATTCCCCAGTGAGAATTAGGTTATACATAACTGGCAAATAGAGAAATCTTGTCAGTATAATGCAAAGTTGTGATCAATTTTATTTTTGGCATGTAAATGATTTGAATAATCCAAAAGCAGGAGATTTCACAGTTTAAGAAAAAATACAAAAACCCTATAGGATGGCCTTCCTTTATTGCCAAGTGGTTACCTTACTAGCTTAAAGAACTGCTTGACTTTCCTCTATATTAATTTATCTTGGGAAGTCACGAGTACAGATGGGGATGTGAAGTCATTTCTCTGCCATAAAAACAAAACAAAACATTGTAATAAAGGGTATAATTCAGAGATAATAGATATATCATCATCATCATCATTATTTTTTAAGATTTTCCTTTTAGGGGTGCCTGGGTGGCTCAGTTGGTTAAGTGTGTGACTCTTGGTTTCAGCTCAGGTCATGATCTCAGAATGTGAGCTCTATGCATTACGCTCTATGCTCAGTGGGGAGTTGGTTTAAGATTCTCTCCCTCTACCCCTCAGCTCACATGCACAGGCTCTCTCTCTAAAATACATAAATAAATCTTAAAAAATAAAAATTTTTTAAAATTTTTATTTTTAAGTAATCTCTACACCCAATGTGGGGCTCAAATTCACAATCCTGAGATCGAGAGTGGCATGCTCCAGTAACGGGTCAGTCAGGTGTCTTGAATTATATTTTTATTTTTGATTAAATTATTCTCCATTAGAAGCAAATGTCTTCAAGGAGTAAGTATGAAGCCCAGAAGATAAGAGATGCAAAGTCTGGACTGATTCTAGGTATAAATGTCAGGGGTACTTAACTGTGTTAGCATTTGGACTGCTATTTTGTCAGGGCTATCCTTACAAAGTTACATAATTGTAAGTGAACTGTACCAATACTACTTTTCTTATAAGCCTTGTTAGTTTAGTGTTTAATTTTGCAGATTGTGAGATTTTCCAGAAATGATTATATTTTAATCTTTGCTCATTTTGCCTCCTTAACAGACCTCTTAACAACCAGTATCAACTTTTGGTTCTTGGAATACAAACATCTACAAAAAATGTATAAGCCTAATTTACTCAGGTCAGTATCTTTACACATAAACAAGCATTCAAGTATTTTGGATGATGATAACCCATTATTTCTACTTTTGATAAATTTCCCACAACTCCAGAAACAGAAACTCCCAAGTTAAGGAGCGTCCAAATGTTCACTCAAAAGACAGCAACTTTCCACTTGGACAACATCTTCTCCATACCATTATGTAGTGATTAGGTTATCTGATTAGCTCTAAAAAGCCTATTTAATTCATAGTGGTTCTAAAATGGTGTTCTCAATAAGATTTTGATATTAGGTTTCAGGTTTAGAATGCAAAGATCTCACTGCATAGTTTAGAAAACAGCAAAACTGAGAAATACTCAAGACTTCTACATGTTTAATCAGATACTAATTCAATAATCTCAAAGAAAAGCAAAGAACTATGGCTTTAAACTAGATTAATGCACCATAACTATCAAATTTAAAGAAATCATTTAAAAAATAGGAAGTGTTCAAACCACCTCTATTTCACAGGACACGTGGCAGAAGAGAGGAGAGAATGACTTCAAAATAATGTCAAAGAAACTGCCCTTCGATCTGAGATTTCATGGCTTCAAAGACTGAGAAAAAAAAGAGGCAGGCAAGTAAATTTATGATTAGAACTGAACTACCTGTAAAATGGAAACAAAAATGACGATTTCCTGTTCTACAGATGACGAGCTGGACTTCCTTTCAAAACTGACAAGAGTTGACACTATGACTACAAGTTTAGACTAAAAGTGACACGGAATCTTTGTGCCTTTGGTCTTAATAAGCCACAAAACTAGATGCAAAGAAAAATCAATGATGCTTTTACTGACCACTGAAGTACATAAAATACATATGAAAGGCACCCGAAAAGAGCATGTAGAGAATTCATGCTCTCATGGAAATCACAGTTTTGTAATAATGATATGCTTATTCACTTAATCCAAGAAATATATAAACAGTTACAAGAACATACAAGACAATATAGTCCTGAACAACATAATACCCTTTAAAGTAATTATAAACAATGCATCATATGGGCATATGGTATTATTAAACAGACACAAAGACCCACACATACAAAAAGCCTGCATTATATAAGTATAGAACAGGAAGGGCTTACCTGACTATTAACACAGCATTTCTTTCACAAAACAGAAGTAGGTAGAGCCAGAGTAAAGAAAGAGCACGTTCCAAATCAGAAAAATTTAATGACCTAATTCCGTAGACAGCAGTCAAGCCAACATAGGCTACTGTGAAAAAAATGATGTGATGCAAAGAAAGCAACTGGTGAGGCACAGAGGTCAGCTAAGAAGCCCGTCTAGCCTGTAAAATTTTACTTCATGGAAATCTTACTATCTAACAAGAGCAAGAGCTCGTTCAGTCCGTTTATAAGCAAAGGACGGCATTTATAGTCAGTGGTGGTCATTTTCATTTGGCTTTCTCATTTTTCAGAGTATGGTGTTTACAAAATTAACTCCATTATGGCTACAAAAGCAATTCCAAATGTTGAAAACACTAGCAAGAAGAAATTAATTCTAATGGAAATAGATGTACTTAAAAAAAATGCCATTTCCTAGATAAGCAGTAGCAAAGGGTGACTACTGAATGGCCACATAGGAGGCAAGAAAGAAGATTCTAAAGGCTGATGAGGAAATCATACGATATATGGAAAAGACTGTGCCTGCACGAGCAATACCAGGCATTGAGACGTGGAAAATTAGGATATGCAGACAGATGATTAGCATGAAAACCAGACACCTACCTGTCCAGTTAATTTAGGAGAAGGGCAGCAGTTTGAAACTTAAAGGTTAAGTGTGGTGCACAAGGCTGAAGATGAGATTCTTGCTGCAAGTCACAGGTTTATGGCTCGTGAGTTGAAGGACCATGCATACAATCAAAGTATGGAGTGTGTGGTCAGGCCTGTGGATTCCATGACTCATGATAATGTTGCTGCCTGTCAGGTAGTTCCTTTCTTTCTTTCTTTCTTTTCTTTTTTTTTTTTTTAAAGATTTATTTATTTTAGAGAGAGGGAGAGAGAGAGACTCTCAAGCAGACTCTGCATTGAGCACAGAGCCCGATGTGGGGCTCGATCTCATGATCCTGAGGTCATGACCTGAGCTGAAATCAAGAGCTGGATGCCCACCCGATTGAGCCACCCCGGCACCTCTCAGGCATTTCCTTTAAATTCATAGTATTATTTAATCCTTAGTACTATTTAATTCTCTTTTTCTTATTCCTATTTAATAGATAAGAAAAAAAATGGAGGCACAGAGAAATCAATTTTCTTAAGATCACAAAAAAGCTAGTAAGTGTCACAACTGGGATTTGAACCCAGGCAAAAGACTTCCCAGGCTGCAGCCCTAGCCACTAAGACACACTACTGCCCAAGAGAACTCCCTATGACACTTGGAATAATTATCAAGAAGACGGAGTTGCCGCAACAGAATTTCAGTAAAGATAAAAGTAGTTTATTTTGGAAAAATTTCTCTTGGTCCTGTATTAACACAGAGAGAAAAGGTTTTAAAACTTCTAAAGACTGATTCCTATTTGCTACAAATCCAGGTAGTGACTGAGGCAGGACTAATCTTCTTAGTTTTTTTGGAACAGTATTTTAGGACCTACCTTTAATAAGATAAATGTACATACAGGAGTTAATTATAGGTAAGATGTTTAGGGCATGGGGCAGAATAGCAGCAATAAGGGGATGTAGTGAAGGCTGAGGAGGTATTTCAAAGGAGAGAGGAACAGAGAAGGGGAGAAGCAGGGAAGGCCAGAGGATTAATAGAACATGATAATATTCTTAATGTTAGACGGCCAGAGTTTAGAAAGCAAGCATGTTGTGTACGAAGTCTATGGGCCACTGAGAACACCGGGCAAGTCTCAAGTGAGCATCAGAATCCAAAGATTATAAAGTCAAGAGTAGCCCTCTGTCAGACTGTCCTCTATGACACAGCTAAGCCCTGGCAACCTCCATAGGAAACAAAAGAAGCCCATTGTTAGCCCGTCGTTAGGAAGAAACAACTTTAGTTTGAAAGTTATCTTCTTGCAACTTGACTGGGTTTGTTGCCCATCCCACTGTCTTGACTTCTTTGACCTATCATTGCCCAGACTCCCTGAATACCTGGTATCTGAGCTGAGCTCTCCCACAGTATAAATGTCATAACAGCCAGCATACTGAGGGTGCTGGAAGGAGACAGAGATTGGACATGGGTAGTATTCCCTCAGATTTACTCCACATTTCATTCTAATTTTTTTCAGAAAGTCAGAAAACTGAACTTCCCCTTTTACGGAAACAATTACTGACACTCTAACAGCAATATTTACTAGTTTAAGATGGGAAGGTTTTTAATTGTTATTTAAAAGGTAAGATCAGTATAAGCCAAAAAATTTATATTAAATCCATCACTCACATTCAGGACTCTCATTATTTTCAAACCTATTACTAGAAATCACACATCTCTACTTTGAGCAGGAAATCCTACATCTAGCTGCTTATAATTAAATGAATATTCCTTTGCATTAGCACAGATACTTAAGAATGACTGCAGCAATGTATTTATTCCTATTATTTTAAATGTTTTTTGAGGACCAACATATTTCATGTGGTCTTTAGCTCTAATCAAGGCAGGTAACTCCTTAGTTTCTTGAGGGTCACTAAAGTCCAGAACAAACAAACAAATAATGATCAAGGGCTACATGGCAGTAAAATAAAATATATTTTTTAAAAAGTCAAAAGAGGCATAAAGTATAGAAAAAGGAGAAAAAACAGAAAAAAAACCCATGCAGTTTTTCCAGTTCCAATAGGGTCATAGCACAATATGAATAAGATAAGAGTACCCTTAATAGAACTATCCAAGCAGCTTTATCCTAAAATTTCTAAGAGTAATTCTGAATTTTGCCAGCAAAGCCTAAGATAAGGTAAATGGTGGAAGATTCAACCTTTTATACCTTTTTTTAAGGGCATAACAGGGCAATTTTTTCCTGTAAGGGCATAAAAACTATTGATATGGTACATATATTTCCCAATTTTAAGTACTATAGAAGACTAAAATGCTAAGCAAGCTACTATTTCTATTTCCTGAAGGGAAAAAATATTAATTTTGAAGTTTACTGTGATTCTTGCTAGAAAAATAGAAAAGGCAAAGCAGAAATCAGCACCTGAGCAAACATAAATTGGCCTCGATGCTCATGATTTTCTAAGCCATTTTTATCAGCTTTGACATAGTTTTTTTTTTTAGCATACACACATCTTTTTCCAGGAGTGTTCTCATCTTAGTGTCTTGTCAAGAGTGATACCCAGGAATAAACATACTATCCAGACTGTGTTTAAAAGAGGAGTAAAGAAGAGCTTTGGGGATGCCTGGGTGGCTAGGTCAGTTAAGTGTCTGCCTTCGGCTCAGGTCATGATCCCAGGGTCCTGGGACTGAGCCCCGCATCAGGCTCTCTGCTCAGCAGGGAGTCTGCTTCTCCCTCTTCCTCTGCACCTCTCCCCACTTGTGCTCTTTCTCTCTCTCCCAAGTAAGTAAAACCTTAAAAAAAAAAAAAAAAAAAAGAACATCTACTTTGTTCTGGATATTGTATTTCCAGCACTGCAGTTTAAGATCAAATCAGCTCTAACTGACACGGAGCTATCAGTCAAGTGAAATCCAAAGTCTACTCTGCTCATCCAAGTGACTGGCTTTTGCACAACAGCTGCATAGTACATCCAATTCAAATTCAGGCCTTAGCAAAATCACAGCTAACATGCTATCACACTTTAAAGAATTGTTCTCAAAGTAGAAAGAATTATTCTCAAAGTTACAGCGTAGAAAAGAAAATGTCAAATGTTTGAATGCAATGTGTTATACCTTCACTGGATCTGGCCCACTCACTCGAGTGGGTGAGTTTCACTTCCACCATCTAAGCATCACACACTGCTGTCATGTTACAACCTGGTCTGTCGATGGTCCTGGTGTTCACACTTACTGTTCTGATGCTGAATTTATTTACTGCTTCTTATAATAATGTAATATAAGATTATACTATATAATAATCTTGCTATAAATATGCAATTGTTCAATAAAGACTTGATAATACACAAAATATTATGATTATATAACACAGAACTATGCTTCACATAAAATATATTATTGTATAATAAAACACTGTAAGTAATATTTAATTATATACTATGTAATGCTACATATAAAAGTACAATACATAAAATTATAACACTACCATTACTTTCTTTTCTAAAAGTTTCAGGGAATGCTCTACTCCAGAAGCTTAAGTGTCTCATAAATAAACTCTCTGAACACAGGCAATGCCTTTAAAAATTCATAGCATCTTAAACTATGTGTATTATTTTTTAAAAAACTTACTCTGTCTTGTATTCTCTACTCTATTCATTTGAAAGGCGGTTTCTTGGCTTCACATTAAGTTCTACTTTTTTATATTTTGAAATCCTAAAAACCTTAATGGGTTTAGTATTACCTAAAATATAATAAACTGTGTTCCCTTTCTTCATTTAGAACACGGGTAAAAGACACACCATATAATACTGGTCAAAAGAACTAGTGAAATTCTCTTTAGTAAGTTTAGTAGGAGGTCCAGTATTTGACTGAATAATTGAAAATAATATTAAAATCACATGGGAAAGGTACAAAGGACCACTTATACCTGCTGCTTTATTCATGCAAATTCTCTATATTTAAAAAATAATTGTAAACTGCTATAAAATAATTATAGTTTAGGCTTTATTTCCTTTCAGAAGATCTGAAAATTCTAGGATAATAAAAGTGTTATCAGACTGGATGATCTTCCAGGGAAACTTCAAAATGCCACATTATAGTATTTAGACCTAAAACAGTGGCTTAAAACAAAAGCCACTTTACTATAGTGCTCTACACTAATGCAAAATATTACTAATTAATTTGTAAGCAAAATAATTGCAACTTAGAAAATAATACATCCTAACTAAAAAGGCCACAACTAATAATTATTTGTTTTAAAACTTTATAGGATCAGCAGTGTGCTAGGCCTTTGAGTACTAAAATACAAACTGTAAAATGCAAATACACAAACACAAAGGTGATGACTTTTTTTTTTAAGATTTATTTATTTATTTATTTATTTAACGGGGGGCACATGCACAACTGGGGGAGCAGCAGAGGAGAGGGAGAAGCAGGTTTCCCACTGAGCAGGGAGCCCGATTTGGGGCTCGATCCCAAGACCCTGGGATTATGGTCTGAGCTGAAGGCAGATGCTTAACCGACTGAGCCATCCAGGCGCTCTGATGACTTTTTTTTTTTTTTGAAGATTATTTATTTTAGAGAGAGAGCGCGTGCATGGGCAAGTGGAGAGAGGGACAGAGGGAGAGAATCTCAAGCAGACTCCCAGCTGAGCAGGAAGCCCAACCTGGGGCATGATCCCAGGACCCATGAGACCATGACCCTGAGATCACAACCTGAGCTGAAACCAAGAGTCAGAAGCTTAACTGACTGAGCCACCAGGCGCCCTGATGACGACTTTAATAGAATAAAAATTCTGACAAGACAAAGGGAGAACAGTACTTAGAAACTACTTGAAGTACATTTTATATACTCTGCTAATTCAGTTAATATAAACAAGGATTAAGAAAGAAACTTCCTGGGGCACCTGGGTGGCTCAGTCGTTAAGCGTTAAGCGTCTGCCTTCGGCTCAGGGCGTGATCCCAGCGTTATGGGATCGAGCCCCACATCAGGCTCCTCCACTGCGAGCCTGCTTCTTCCTCTCCCACTCCCCCTGCTTGTGTTCCCTCTCTCTCTGTCTCTCTTTCTGTCAAATAAATAAATAAAATCTTTAAAAAAAAAAAAAAGAAAGAAAGAAAGAAACTTCCTAACTTGATATTCTCTTTCTTAGCTCCCAGAAATGTGGCTTTGCCTGACAAAAATTCCACATTAACTATAAAGTAGACTCAGATCAAGCTAACCTCGTATAGGTGTTATAAGGTAGGAACATTTAGAAGCTACATCACTGATGAATTGGGAAAAACATTTTAATTCTCATATGTAAAAGCTTTCTATTTGAGAAAGCAGCAAGCTCCAACATCTGTTCCTATTAGCAAGCAGAAAATCTTTAAATTTCAGGGTAGTTTTGCCTAACTATAAAAGAAAGCCAATCTCGTTCTCTTATTCTTTGCAATGTCACAACTCTAGGCCATGAATCAAAAAGAGAAGTAAACAATTACATTTCTGAACAGTCTGGGGAAAATAAAAGGTTGGGACTTTAATAGAAACATAGTAAGAGAAAAGTTAAATGAGAAAAACATGATCATACCCAAGGAAAGTGTTCTCACTCATTGCAGATAGCTGTGTACACTGGTACAATCCTTTTGAAAGCTATCTGTCAAAAGGTTCCTAAATTAAATTATTTATGACCTTTGATAGAGTAATTTCCACTTCTAGAAATCTATGCAAAAAAAAAAATCTTAGAAATAAAAAAAGGCTAGATACATATTAATATGTCCCTTGTAACATGACCGAGACTAGGGAGAACCCATTGGAAACAACCCATTGATATGTTTAAGAGCACTACAACATAGCCACTGAATGGAAACTTTATACAGGCATTAAAATACCGGTTATGAAAAAAATGTAGTCTATAAAATGTTAAATAGAGAGCGCAGAAGACAAATTAGTTATAATTTAAATGCTTATACAATTATTTTTAAGGTATGCAGAGAAAAAGGACAAATATATTATTATTATGAATGATATTAATAATGGAGGGTTAATGGGTAACTTTCCTAATCTTTTTGCTCTTTTTCCATGTTTTCTAAATGTTTAGTGAACCCTGTATAATAAATAAATAAAATCTGTGAAACAAATGAAAACCTTGATTTGGAAGTAATTAATAGGGAGTGCATAATCAAATTATTTCTAGAATTATAGATTCAAGTAAGTATCATAGATCATACAGTAAATTCAGTTTAAAGTAGATAAATTTAAAAAGTCAAATAGGTTTGTTTAATTTATGCAAAGGTCTTGTTATAAATCAATCTAACCTAAAAAACGTCTCATTCTATGCAGCAGATGAGCAGTAACTTCGGTGTTTTAAAAGTTTAGACATTTAAAAAACATGAGACATTTGATTTAGACACTTTTTATAAAGAATGTTAAAATAGCCTTCCTACTCTCTCAACATGTACAATTAAATTACTTGGCAGTTTCTAGGATATAATTTCATGATTTTAAAATATTATTAGTTTTACAAAAATACCATTTGTCTTTTCTCCTTTATTGTATATATGAAAGCAGATTTAAAATTCAAAACAATGGAAAGTTCTACATAAAAAACATATAGAAAGTAAAATTTTATCCAATAATTTTCCCTGTTTTAAAATCATCCAATATATACTTTTTGATAAGTTGTTTTCTTTTTTTTTTTAAAGATTTTATTTATTTATTTATTTGACAGAGACAGCCAGCGAGAGAGGGAACACAAGCAGGGGGAGTGCGAGAGGAAGAAGCAGACTCCTAGCGGAGAAGCCTGATGTGGGGCTCGATCCCATAATGTCGGGATCACGCCCTGAGCCGAAGGCAGACGCTCAACCGCTGTGCCACCCAGGCGCCCCAATAAGTTACGTTTTCTTATGCCAAAACCTGTAGCATAAGAACCAGTGAAAGAATTAAAACTTAACTCTTTTGGTAAAGATTGGAGGAGGAGGAGGACAAAAATGAATAGATTAGAAATAGAAATAAATTATCCCAAGCATAAAAGTCAAAAATATATTATCAATCAGAAATAATTCCCATAATTCACATGAATTCTCAGAATTCATATGAATAAGTAAAACTAAGTACTTGGTGCTATTCATAATAAAATAAGAAAAATTAATACTGTCATTTACTACTCACTAAATACTGTAAATAGGCCTTTTAAAAATTCATCATCTTACTTAATATGCTTATTACTCATCATAGGATTTACCACATTAAGACAACATTAGAGGTACAAGTTGTACATGTCTATTTTCTCCATTAAATAAGTTCCTCGAGACAAGAATATTTTACTCATTGCTTATTCCCACCCTTCTTGGCATAAGGTCCACATCAGGTGTTAATGCGTGCTAAGTGAATTTACTTCATTACAGATATGGGGACTATATATTCTGCACTGTCCAGGACAGTCCTGGTTTTGTCGTAGTGCCAGAACAATTACAAATAGTGTACCCTTTCACTCTGAAAGTGTCCCTGATCGGACAATAATCTACCTGGAAACACTAACTGTAGACAAGTTAGGATTATTTCTAAAATTGTCGGTACAATTTCCAAAATGCACCAAATGACTAGACAAGAGCACTGAAGACCGTCAGAGAGAGTCGCAGAGGTAAAAAGAGAGCAGGTGAGGAGCAGGAGCCACTTCTGCTGCTTGCTGGTCTCAAGAGAAAGCAAGTGCTACATTTAGAGATTCTTCCGAAGGCTAGTTCTCCATTTAGATCAGCCCCCAAGGGGCTCCCATTTCAACTGGGGATGCACAGAATTCAGAGGGCTCATATTGTATCCAGCATTACATGTTCTATAGCTGCACACTGTAACAACACCACAATGAATCTGTATATCTGAAAACACCTTTTGAGACTGTATCTATTTATTTTTTTAATGGTATAATTGGAATAGATTTCTTATTATTCTTCTCCCTCCACAGAAGAAAGATTTTATAAGAATAACCTTCAGGAAAAAACAAGAAGCCATAATTAAAGTTTCACTGACCTCTGAAATTAAGCATTTTAGTGATGAATAAACATTTAATTAAAATATACGTTTTGTTACGGGCTGAACTGTGTCATTCCCAAAACTCCTATGTTAAAGCCCTAACCTCTCAGGATGTGACTGGATTTGGGGTCAGAGTCTTGAAAAAGGTAATTAAATTAAAATGAGGTCATATGGGTGGGACGTACTGACTGGTCCAGTATGACTGGTGTCCTTATAAGAAGAGACTGGCACACAGAGACACACAAGGAAGACCTGTGAAGATACAGGGAGAAGACTGCCACCTGCAAGTCAAAGAGATACCTCAGAAGAAACCAGCTCTATCAACACACTGATCTCAGATTTTAGCCTCCAGACCTGTGAGAAAATAAACCTCTGTTAAGTCACCTGGTTTATGGTGCTTTGTTATGGCAACTCTAGCAAAGAATGCACATTTCTAAACATATGTCTGAAATGCAGAAGTAGAAAATCAAGATTAAATAAACAGGATTAATATATATTAATATATTATACATATTCTGCTAAATTTTTAAACTGAATTTTTTTTAAATAGGAATCTATTTAACGGTAATTTTGACATTTAACAAACACCAAAACTTAGTAGTTTTGTAGTCTAATTTCAAGCAAACATAAAAATTAAGAAGAATCTAATCTTGATGAGTTGAAGCAAAATTCCAAATTTAATACTAAATCTGTCCAAATTGTCATAGCTCTCATACTCCATATAAACCTGCATAACTCAGAACACCCTTATTTTGTAAATTAAGGCATAAATAAAAAATGATGCATGGTTAAAAAAATCCATCCCAAGGGCAAGAAAGGCCAACTGGGTTTTTATGTAACAGAGAACAAAACGCTCACTAAAACGGTTTCAGATTCTACTCAAAACTAACTTTGAACTACAAATTATTGAATTTTGGTATAGTAGCAAAGAAGAATACTCACAATCATCTGAAAAGGCTACTAAAATACTCCTCCTTTTTTCAATTACACATTAGTGTGGGACTAAATTGTCTTCATATATGTCAAACAAAATAACATGTTACAAAAGACTGAATGCAGAAACAGATGTGAGAATCCAGCCATGTTCTTTTAAGCCACTCTTTAAAGACTGCAAAATTATAAAACAATGCCATTCTTCTTACTGATGTTTTTATTTTGGAAAATTCATTTTTTTTAAGATTTTATTTATTTATTTATTCGACAGAGATAGAGACAGCCTGCGAGAGAGGGAACACAAGCAGGGGGAGTGGGAGAGGAAGAAGAAGGCTCATAGCGGAAGAGCCTGATGTGGGGCTTGATCCCATAACACCAGGATCACGCCCTAAGCCGAAGGCAGACGCTTAACCGCTGTGCCACCCAGGCGCCCCTGGAAAATTCATTTTTTAAAAATTATTTTATTGATGTAAACATGCAATAGATTCATTACTGTTATTTGCAAATAATACATTTTAGAACAATTTCTCAGTTTTAATTTCAAATATAGTAAGTATCAGAAGCTATAACCTGCATAAAAAAAATTCTTTGAAGTCCTTCTTATGAACTGAATTGGGTCCTCATTCAAACTCATTTGTTGAAGCCCAATGTTATTGTATTTGGAAATAGGGCCTTTAAGGAGGTAAGTGAAGTTAAGTGAAGTCATAAGGGTAGGATCGAATCCTATAGGACTTAGTGTCCTTACAAGAAGGGTAGGAGACAGCAGGAACCTCTGCACACAGATGAAAGGCCATGAAAGGACACAGCAAGAAGGTGGCCCTTTGCAACCCAGGAAGAGAGATCTCACTAGAAACCAGCCCTGCTGGCACCTTGGTCTTGAACTTCTGGCCTCCTGAACTATGAGAAAATAAATATAACTGTTATGTATGCCACTCAGCCTATGGTATTTTGTTATGGAAGCCCAAGTAGATTAACACGGTCCTCAATATTTTAAAAGCTTAAAAGGGGTCCTTAGACTAAAATTTTTGAAAATCACTGAATTAGACAATATCATTTTATTATGTAAGTTAAAATGTTTGTACACAATCTTCTTACATCATAGTGACAACCTGGAAAAATAATCGTAATTCTCATTAGTTATTCAAGATAGAAAAAGGGAGAAAATTAAGGTTATCTTTCAAATAAGCTTATTTTTGCTTGATGTGTAGAATCACACAACTAGAACACAAGAGAACAGTGAGACAAACTGTGAAAGGGTCCAGGTGGGCTATGAAGGTACTTACTTCCATTTTCAGAAAACCACATGTCAATGTGTTTGGCTGTGCAAATTAACTCTTAGAAGTTTTGTTAAGTCTATTAACTTTCTGAATATAAAGTCAGGCATAAAACAAGAGGAAACTCAGTTTTGCTTCACATGAGGGAAAAATAAGCAAAGTACAAAATGACATGAAGAAATGAGTCAATCAGTAGACTGATAAATGCACAAAGTGTAATTTTTTTAACCACATAAAACTTATCAAGACTAAAGGGAAATAATAACATAATGGTAAGAAACTCTATTTCAGTATATGCAAAAATAAGAGATTTTGCTCCCCTAAGTAGTTATAGTTGATACAGCAAAAATGGAAACAAAGCTGTGGAAGGCATTTTAAGAATGAAAATTATAATAGTTACAGGCGTTTACATAATTATTAGGTTATAAAGGCTTAGATGAGTGGAAAAAATGCATTTACTTCAACAAGTTTCTGAATTTCATGGATACAAATATGTATTTTTTTAATAACAAATTGTGCACTCAAGAACAATTTTATATACAGTAGTACTCAAAAAAATCAAGCAAAATGCTTAATTTCTAAGGCTCTAATACTAGAAACAGCATTCAAAATTACATTTTAATAAATTTCACTTCATAGAACTTTGTGAGAAGAGAAAGTACTTGAGTTAACTTTTTTTTTTTGGTTCAATGTTTGTATGAAAAAATAATTATGCCGTCTGTTTGGAAGAGTATAATCAATCCTCGGGCATGCAAGTATCAATTTTATCTTATGAGAATTTCTCCATGTTCCAGTTACTTCATTCCTTATTACATGCTGCAAAAAGCAGTAATAATTTTTATAGCCAAATATCACTTTGTAAGATACCAGGTGGCTTTCAATATTTACCATATAAGTCATGCATGAAATTTAAACATTACAAAAAAATGACTTACCAGTTGACACTCCTGAAATATGCACATTTTCAGAACGTTCTGCAAGAGCACCATTTCCTAAAATTAAACATAATAATAAACTAATTTCCAAGATAAAATTTATAAAAGTTTTTCAGATTCTACCTTTAAAAGAAAAACAACTACATACAGCTACTTCATAATATTCAGAAACTAAAGTCTCTTATGACAACCTTCAAAACAATACAATAAAGCCCCAAATTATAGTAGTAGCAGAAATAACAAAACATTTTGGAAATCACAACAATGCAGTGTAATATATATGAAGATCAAATATATAGATCTGATTAATATCAGAAAAAAATTTGTTTCAAAAAAGAACTCCGAACTATTATTAGAAAAGAGAGAATCTCATACTTTTTTTTTTTTTTTTTAAAGAGGAACAGAGAGTGTGTGTGGGAGCAGGGGGTGGGGCAGAGGGAGAGGGACCAGAATTTCAAGCAGGCTCCTCATCTAGCACAGAGCCTGGGGTGGGGCTTGATCTCACAACCCTGAGATCATGACCTGAGCCGAAACTGAGAGTCAGGTGCTTAATCAACTGAGCCACTCAGGGGCCTAGAGAATCACATACTTCTTAAAAACAGCATACCACTAAGAGCATGCTCAATCAGTCCACAATGTGGTTACTGCTTAAGGGTTGCACATGTTGGTACTTGCTCAATCAGTCCACAGTGTGGTTATTGCTTAAGGGTTATAAATGTTTGTACTTAAAACAAATAATGTCTTGCATTGTCTTCTAAGTCTTTCAACATCTTCTCATCAACAACTCTAATAGTCTCAAGAGTAGGGACAGAATTATATTCTATTTTGGTATCTGCCAATTTCCTATACCTCTTACCACAAAGTTGGGCACATGGAAACATGAAAATAACGGAAATTTAAGTTACCAAGGGTCACCTCAAACTCCCATTTTAAAGTGCCGAGGATATTTACTCCTTCAATTAATGTGAACAGTGTCCCTTCAGGTATTCTTTCTTTTCTTGTACAAACTGCTCATCTTTACTTGTAAACTGTCTCCCTCTAATCACTGGGTGGGTTTGGCATTAAACAGCTCAGGAATCCAGCTGGCAGAGAAAGAATTCTTGCAGTGGGGCAGGGGAGGAAGCTAGGTCTGGAGAAGCTTAGAGTGCTATAGCAGGCTTGTCTTTGACGGCTGCAAGAGCAGAGACAATAGCAAGCAAAGTTAAGGAACAACTTGTCTCTTACAACCATCACACTTCCATGACTGCTTGATTACTGTACAGCACACCCCTCCCCAAAGCACTAGGCTCTCGGAAGGCAGAATCTGTGTTTACTTGGCTCACCCTTGCATGCACAGTTCCTAGAGCAGAGCAGGTGCTCGGAAGAGCTGATGAATGAATAAATGAGGGAGGTCATGATGATGATGTCAAATCATGCCAATTAAGCACTTGATACAGTGCGTGGCACATAGCACTGGACAGTTATTAACTTTTCTAACTGGGTAAAATATGTTATTACCAAAGAAAAAAATAATAGTCATAAAACAACCTTTTACTTCAACCACAGCCATAGCCGTCAAAATGAAAACAAATGTTTCTCTCCATTAAAAATGATACAGTGGAAATGGTGACACAGGTGTGTAAGCTGTATTTCGTACATAATAAGTCGATTATTGTTATTTAAGTATTGTGCATTAATACTACAGAAGCCACAATTTATTTTTCCCAGCAATGTTAAATGCTATAGACATAGAATTGAAACTAGAAACCCCCACCTATTTCTGTAACACATAGAACTTACAAAAATTGGTAGCATAAATAAAATGATGTAAAAACGGATTCAATAAAACAACTGACAAGATTTGCCAAAAGGCGGTATAAACTGCCAAAAGTTTTTCTCCTCAACAAGCAGACCAACAGTACCGGAGTCATCAGGAACTTATCAGAAATGCAGTCTCAGGCCCCACCCCAGATTAGTGAGTCAGAATGTACATTTTAACAAGATGCTTCCCCTACTCCCAGAGATTTGTACGCACATTAACATTTGAGTAGCATTGGCTTAAACCTTTTACTTGTATATTAGATACAACCACAAATTACAGTTGTGTAATCTGTGACTCTAAGGTTTATAATGTTCTTCAAGTAGCATATTAAATTATCCTCAGGAAAGTTTTAATATTAAACACATTTCATCCATTGACTTCTTTTTCCTTAAAGATTTTATTTATTTATTCGACAGGGATAGAGACAGCCAGTGAGAGAGGGAACACAAGCAGGGGGAGTGGGAGAGGAAGAAGCAGGCTCATAGCAGAGGAGCCTGACGTGGGGCTCGATCCTGTAACGCCGGGATCACGCCCTGAGCCGAAGGCAGACGCTTAACCGCTGTGCCACCCAGGCGCCCCTGACTTTTTTCTTTTTAAATTCAGTAGATAGATTAAGAATAGCCAGAAGGAAAAAGATAACATAATGTAGTATTTAAGACTGAACTCTGGACTGGATTGCCAGGATTCTAATACCAGCTCCACTACTTACTTGCTATACAATTTAGGTCAAGTTTCCTAATCTCTTTGTGTCTTAATTTCATCTCTAAGATGAAAGGAGACTATCTACCTTATAGTGCTTAGTAAAATTCTCTAAGATAGAAAAAAAAATAGAATTTAATCTAAATCTCTGTCAGCATGCAAACAAATAAACTAATATAGTCTTATAGTAAAATATTCAATACACTGAATTCTATATGTACTAACTTGGAAAGACATGCACTTTGAGTTACATGTTTCAGAGTAATATTAAAATATGATCTGATTAGAAATATGATCTAATTTTAACTTTAAAATGATGTATACATAGTTAAATGCATATATTTATATAAGCACATGATGTACATATATATAACTTATATATATATTATATATAGAGAGAGAGAAGAGTCTAAGGGTATATACATATTGTAGAAGAAAACCTCCGGAACTGGAATTAGAGAGGAACACCTGGTTTCTACACTTCAGCACTGACTGAATTTTTTACAACAGGTGTGGATTTCTTCAAAAATTTTATTAATATTACTAAAAAAAAATAGCTGAAGAGAATATAGTTCATTTCCCACTATTCTTTTTCCCCCTCACCATTCTAAATAAACAGAAGTCTGATATAGTGTGAAACAGTATAAACCATAATTTCATAAATGTAATATTAATGATTTTAAAAACTTTATAAACAATATCTGAAAACATAAAACATGATATTGCTTGTTTCCCATATATTTACTCTACCTTAAAAAAGATCCTATTTAGAAGTTAAAAAATCAGTGATAATTTCTGTTAACATCAAACAACTATCCCCTTCCTTCCTTTCTTTTTTTTCTTTTTAAAGATTTTATTTATTTGACAGAGAGAGCCAGCCAGCGAGAGAGGGAACAAAAACAGGGGGAGTGGGAGAGGAAGAAGCAGGCTCCCAGCGGAGCAGGGAGCCCGATGTGGGGCTCGATCCCAGGACCCTGGGATCAAGCCCTGAGCTGAAGGCAGATGCTTAATGACTGAGCCACCCAGGCGCCCCAACAATCCCCTTTCTAATAGTAAGTATCAGATGAAGTTAAGTGAGTTACTTTATGTATACTGCCATTCCAAAAAGTATTTTTACAAAGATGACAGTTATATAGCAAAATTATTTCAATATTGTAAGCAGACTGTTCCCCTAAATCAAATTACATTCCCCCTAATGCCCCTCATCCAGCCCCCAAGAGAAGAAAATCCCACACATATGAGAATGTACACATATCATGTCCTTACTGTAAGTACAGCATTCAAATTCAGCCATGCTAGATAGTCTCGCAGGAGTCCCCTTTAGAGTAACATGTATTGGGAAAACATATAGCTGGTAAAACATTACTTCTATGACTATATATTAGTAGCTGATGAGTTAATGGATCAGCAAATTAAGTAGAACTCCTAAAAAAACAGTTTTCAAGTAAGAAAAAGTTTTAATTATCACCTAAATCAGGAAAAATGCATTAAACTTAAAATTTTTTTAGTCCCATTAACCAAATACCAAAGGTGGTCAATCTCCCCCATTTATTTTATTATTTTTCTTTCCAAAACGCAAGATGGTTTTCAGTTTTTGACTGCAATCAAATGAGAGAGAAAGAATCTTCCAAAAGAGATACTATTTTAGAAAAGAGGTCACACAGAATGGTGATCAGACTCTGGCACCACACTCCCTGGAATCATCTCCAGCTCTACTACTTATTTAGTCATGAACCTTAATTAAACTACTTCTCCTAAGATATGGTTTACTCACCTGAATAATCAAGACGTCATCATTAAGAGAATGCCTAATTTATGGTCTGCATCCCTATTACTTGTAACATTCTGTTTATTTGTTCTTTTTATTTGAGAACTGAAGTTCTTAAAGAATAGCTAATAAATACAGCGAAGATTCGATAAATACATGCCAGCCAAATCCAAAGTGCTTTACAAGCCTTCCCTCAGCTTACCCTTATAAGAACAGTTCATTTTAGAAACAAGAAAACCAAAAACTTCTAGCAATTTAGTTATTCTTTCAAAATGCTAGTAATTGGATGAATTGAAAATTCAAACCCACAGACACTAAGAAGTTTGTGTTCCTTACTTTTTCAAAAGAATTCAGACTGAATATATTTCTTGTTTACAAAAGCTATTAATAGTTTTCAGAGTTCAAGGCCACCTGCCACAGCGATTACAGTTTGTAAGTGGGAAAGTCATTGGTTTAAAAGTTAATGAGCAGCATTTACAAGTAACTTATGTACTCAGCATCCTACAATCTCATTTTCTATGTGCCATGAGAACAGTTATCACACATCAATACATATACACACACAAAAGCAAATGTCATTCCTGTTTTGCTACTACACTAAAGGGAAAAGTCCAAAATCCTAATAGGGCTTACCAGACTCTCCACACTCTAGTTCTTCCTAACTACTTCAAAAGCTTCATCTCTTGTGACCCACTTTTCTACTCTATTTCTTCTTTCCAGATACACTGGATTTCTTAGAACAGTGTCAGCTGTCTCTCTTGTCTTTAGACTTTCCTACAATATTATTTCTTAGAGAGGTATCTCCCGATTTCCCCGTACTAGGTTAGATCATTCTGTTATAGGCTCTTATAGTATCCAGTACTGTCACTTTTTGAAAATTTACCACACTTGTGTTATCTGTGTAATGTATTTCCCACCAGATCTTAATCTTAGCAGCAGGGCTTGGGGGTGGTGTGATGGCGTGATGGGACATAGCCTGGGTTTGTTTTGCTGAGTTACTACCACAGAACATAACACATAACGGGAAATACTTAGTCCATATCTGCTCAAATAAATGAATGGGAGGTCAGTAAATAAGTAAGAGGCATAGTCCTTGTCCCAAAGAGTTGACAATCTATTGAGAAAATAATGAAAAATACATGAAACAGAAGCAAGCATTAAAAAATCAAAGTAAAATTAGCAAGCTTCTTATTCAGGTGGGAAGCCCTAGACTTTTCTACTAAAAATAGGAACGGAAGACAGGGGTACCCACTATAGTTACTACTATTAGCTAATGCAATTAGATCAATTATAAACATAAAAATTGGAAAAAAGGAGGTAAAACTGCATCTATCTGTAGATAATATAATTGTTTATCTATTTGGAAAACTGAAAACAGTCAACAGAAAAATAATTTAAGCAATATGAAAAATTAGTAATGTAGCAAGATATAAAATATAGTATACAGAAGTCAAAAACCTTTGTGATTACAAACAAAAATCAATTAAAAGATAGAGACCCATTTTAGTAGCACAAAAAATGATATTTAAGAACTCTGACACAGAACTCCTACTGTTGTTCATGACAGAATGATTGGTAATGGATCAGTAATTCTGCTATGAACTTAAAAAGTTGGAAAAAACATGTGAAAAAAATTCAGACCCTGGACAACAGGCAGTATAAGACTACGATTTCTGAGAAAAGGGAAGGAGATTAAGATGAGCCCTATTATTGCACTAGCTTTCTCCTGGAGATTTTCTGAACACTGGTACATTTCAGGAGAACCTAAGTTCATTGTTATAGTGTCCAGACCAATTTTTCTAAATTGTGCAAAGGGTGTAAGACAACTTGTTGGACCCTTGTGGAAGTTAATAAGCATTTGTCTCCAACATTTCTACTAGTTTATCAACCAGAAAAGGAAATAATTTCTCTAACCTTGTTCTTACCAAATCCATATAACTTACAGATTTATTTCCTCTCCTATATGTTCTTCTATATCCTCCTATATGCTACTGTCTATTTATAATCTTCCCTACAGCACTATCAGTAGTTGCTGGTTTATGGAATTTTCATCCTTCTCACTCCCTGGTTTGGAAAATCAAAATTGCATTTCCTGTTTCCAGTCTTCTGACCTTTCTTTCCTTCTCTCATTCCTTGGAAGTATTTTAATATCTAAATCAGAACTCTTTTTTTATAATAATATTTTTTATTATATTATGTTAGTCACCATACAGTACATCCCTGGTTTGTGATGTTAAGTTCCATGATTCATTAGTTGCGTATTAACACCCAGTGCACCGTGCAATACGTGCCCTCCTTACTACCCATCATCAGAACTCTTAAAGTTGTTTAGAATGCCTGAATGGACTCCTACAATCTTTGCACCTGTGGCCTTCAAGAAGATTTTCAAAAATGGCTACTCTTAACCTTTTGGTTTGAAGAGCTTCTTATGTTGACAGCAGAGACATAAACATTACCAGTAGTAACTATCTGCCCAAGCAATAGCTCTCCATACCTT
The DNA here is from genome assembly GCF_002007445.2 of Ailuropoda melanoleuca. Taxonomy (NCBI): domain Eukaryota; kingdom Metazoa; phylum Chordata; class Mammalia; order Carnivora; family Ursidae; genus Ailuropoda; species Ailuropoda melanoleuca. The sequence goes on from NC_048226.1 coordinate 71,474,225, forward strand.
TCTGTTAATTCTATATCCTACAAATAAATGTTTCAAAGACGACTTTATTTTTCTTGGTATTTTTGCTCAACTCAATCCTGAATTTTCTCTACATTAGTAATATTTACAATCTATTCTTGGTTAAATATACTTTCTATCTTGGGAATATGTTCTTCATTAGTCTGAAGTCATTGAGCAACCACTTAATTTCTTTAGATTTCTTCACCATTCCTTTTGGGATTGTTTGGAATTTTAATAACCAAATTATTTCTGAGATCTTAATAACCTCCCTGGACTATCTATCTTCCCAGATTTTCATGTTGTGAAGTCATATTAATATTTTTCTAAATTAGAATCTTTAGGTGTCAAGATCTGATTGTGCCCAATCTTATCTTTTTTTTTCTTTTTAAGTAAACTTCACTGCTAACATGGGACTCAAATTCATGACCCAAGATCAAGAGTCGCATGTTCTACTGACTGAGCCAGACAGGTGCGCCACCGTCCCCCCTCCTTTATTTAAATTTAAAAAAAAAGCCATTACAACATAGTTACTCCTTTTGGTCTGGTCAAAGTAAGGTATAGACTAGCACGCTGTTTTAAAACTGAACTGTGTCACCCAAAATTTGTATGTTAAAGCCCCAACCCCAATGTGACAAGGGAGATAACTATGGTTAAAAGAAGTCATAAAGTGGGGACCTAATCTAATAAGACTGATTTCCTAAAGAGATATAAGGAATCTCTCTCTCCATCTGTGCATAATATAAGAGGTCATGTGAGGACACAATGAAAAAGAAACTGAAAGCCAGGAAGAGAAACCTCATCAGAAACCAACACTAATGGCACCTTGATCTTAGACTTCTAACCTTCCAGAGCTGTGAGAAAATAAATTTGTGTTAAGCCCCCCAGTCTGTTGTGTTTTGTCAGCCCAACCAGACTAATATACACACTTTTCCCAAATATTTGCTAGACCAAGATGTTTGTGAATTTCTTCAAAGTGTATGAAAAATTCAGTATATTCTTCTTAAGAGAGGCTCTGTAGTGTCTAACAAATACCTATAATGAGATATTTCATGGAAAAAAAGGTTAAGAAACTCCTGGGAGATTGAGGTATTTTTCTGCTTTCTTTAATTACTTGTATTTTGAAAGTATTACATCAATCTTTTTAATTGCAGCCATTCTTTATAGATTTAATAGTCTTTTATGAACTGGCCTGAACCTACCTGCCCCTCAAAATAAGAGTAACAATCATTTATAGCATTACTTTTTAGAAGAATATACTTTCTAATTTTCAAACCACATTCTTAATAGACATTTGGGAGTCTGACGTTTCTATATGTTTAGACATCTGTAGTATTATGTTAGTAAGGTTTTATGTTTGAAATATCTTCAAATAAGGGTATAACAACAATGAACTATTAGTCAAAGTACAAATACCAAAGTTCTCAGTATTAATAGAATGAATCAATCCCTTCAAGAACATGCAATATGGTTATGAATCCTACTGTTGAGAATCTCAGTGACACTGTTCATACAAATGGAAATAATTTTCTTTATTCTAAAACAGCTTGAACCACGCTTGTAGCAACTCACAAAATACACCAGAAAGGAACCCTAAAGACTATATTGAGTTCAAAGGTTCCTACCTGTGACTCCTGTGGTTCACAAGAATCAATATAAAAATTTGAAGGGATTCAGAACTCCAGGAAAAAAAAAACAGAAGAAATTATAGGCCTATACTTCTTATAAGAGATTGAGATATCCATATAACATAAAATTCACCTTTTTAAAGTGGTTTTTAGTATGTTCAAAAGTTGTGCAACCATTACCATTATCACATGCCTGACTGTTTTCCTTACCCCAAAAAATAAGCTTATACCTATTAGCAGTTATTCCTCTTTTCTGTCCTCCTCTAGCCCCTAACAACAACTAGTTTCTGGCTCTATCTCTATGGGTTTGCTTACTCTGGACATTTAATAAAAATGGGATCATACAATATGTGATCTTATGTGTCTGGCTTTTTTCACTTAGTTTAATGTTTTCATGGTTCATCCATATTGTACCATGAATCAATATAGCACTCCATTTTATGGTCAAGTACTATTCTATTGTAGGGATAAACCACATTTGCTTATCCACTCATCAGCTGACAAACATCTGGGTTGTTTCCATTTTTTTTGTGAATAATGAAGCTAAAAATATCTGTGTACAAGTTTTTGTGTGGACATACAGTTTTAGTTCTTGAGTATACACAGAATGGAATTGCTTGGTCTTCTGGTAACTCTACATTTACCCTATGAGGAAATGCCAAATTGTTTTCCAAATGGCTGTACACTCCTACCAGCAATGTGTAAGAGTTCCAATTTCTCTACACCTTCACCAATACTTGTTATAGCCTATCTTTCTATCTTAGGTATCCTTATGGGCATGACATGGTATCACTGTGGTTTTGATGTGCATTTCCTTAATTTAGAGTAATGATGTTGAGGCTCTTTTTGTGTGTTTACAGTTTTTGTACATTCTTTGGAGAAATGTCTACTTCATAATTGACTGGATTTGTCTTTTGTTTTTGTTGAGTTGTAAGAATTCTTTATATGTTGTGGATATTAACTTCTTATCAGATATATAATTTGCAAATATTTTCTCCCATTCTGTAGTTTGACTTTTCCCTTTCTTGATAGTGTCCTTTGAAGCACAGTGTTGTTTTTTATTTGAACCAGTCCAATTCACCTATTTCTAATTTTGTTGCTTGTGCTTTGCTGTCACAACTAAGCATCCATTTCCTAACCCAAGGTCACAAAAATGTACTCCTATGTTTTCTTCTAAGAGTTTTATAGTTTTAGCACCTATATTCGGTCGTTGGTCCATTTGGAGTTAAGTGTTGTATGCAGTTGAGGAAGGGGTCAAATTTCACTCTTTTGCATATGGTTAACCAGTTGTCTCATCGCAATTTGATGAAAAGACTACTCTTACTCTACTGAATTAACCTGGCACTCTTGCTGAAAATCAACTGACTATCAATGTAAGCTTTTATATCTGGACTCTTAATTCTGTTTCACGGATCTGTCTATTCCTATATCAGTATCATACTGTCTTCATCTGGAAACTTTGCAGTAAGTTTTGAAATCAGGAAAGATGATTCCTCCAAATTTGTTCTTAAGATTGTTTTTGTTATTCTGGATTCCTTGAATTTCTACATGAATTTTAGGATCAGCTTGTCAATTCTTTCAAAGAGAACTGAGATTTTGATAAGGATTGTGTTAAATCTACAGTTTAACTTGGGGAGTGTTAACATTAATTCTTAACAAATATTACATCAAATACATAAATATGGGATGTGTTTCCATTTTTAGTACATTTTTAATTCCTAGCCACGACATTCTGTAGTTTCAGAGTTGCATTATTAAATTTATTAAATATTTTATTATTTTTCATGCTTTTTTTTTAAGATTATATTTTTAAGTAATCTCTACACCTAACGTGGGGCTCGAACACAAATCCTGAGTTACATGCTCTACCAACTGAGCCAGCCAGGCACCTCTCATTCTATTGTTAATGGAATTATTTTCTTAACTTGATTTTCAGTTGTTCACTGTTAGTATATAGTAATACATTTTTTTTTCTTGTATCCTGCAACCTTGCTGAACTTATTAGCTCTAATAGGCTTTCTGTAAATTCCTTGGAACTTTTTTATGTACAAGTATGTCAAATCTATAAACTAAGATAGTTTTAATTCTCCTCTTCCAATTAAGATACCTTTTTTCCTTGCCTAACTGCCCTGCCTAGAACCTCTAATACAATGCTGATTAAAGAAGTGAGAGTGGACATCCATCCTTGTCTTGCTCTTGATCATAGAGAGAAAGCTTTTAGTCTTTCACCATTAAGTATGATGTTAGCTACATATTTTTCATAGATATCATTTATTAGGCTGAGGAAGTTCCCTTCTATTTCTAGTTTATTGAGTGTTTCTATTATGAAATGGTATTGGCTATTGTCAAATGCCTTCCTTGTGTCTACTGAGATTTCCCTGTGGTTTCTGTCCCTTAGTCTATCAATACGGTGTATTACACTGCTTGATTTTTCTGTGTTGAACCTCACATTCCTGGGAAGGATTCTATCTGGTCATAGTTTATAATCCTATTTACATATTGCTGGATTTGGTTTGCTAGTATTTGGTAGAGGACTTTTGCATCTATATAAATAAGGGAAATTAGTAGTTTTCTTTCTCTGGTATTAGGGTAATACTGGCCTCATAGAATGAGCTGGGAAGAGTGTGTATACACACATGCACACACACTGGGTGCTACTATGTATTTTACTCTCATTTAAGGAAACACCAATATATTGTTTTTACTTCTAATTTTTTCCTTGGTTTATTAAATTTCATAGCTTATTACTCAAAGGTAGGTGATTAGCTTGTTGATTACATTATAGCAATTCTGAAAAGTGACTAGTGGCCTGCTTTACTCAATGTACCAGGCACGGTACCCAAATAGATAAATCCAGTAAGTACATGGTAAGCTTAGCACAACAAAAAAGTGAAACAGACAAATAAAGGTAGTTCGTTCTTTCTTGTTTCTCAATAGGCAAAATCTGCAAAGTGGGAGCCTATGACTGGGGCTGCAAAGGAACACTAGGAGATAAACATGCTGGAAACCTCTGATGTCAACTCTTATTTTTAAGTTGATGGAACTGAAGTAGAGAGAGAAGGGAAAGGCAGTTATCTTTTTTGTTTTTTTAAATTGGCTTTGTTGAGGTTTAATTTACATGCAAAAAAGTTCACTAATTCCAAGTATAGGGTTTGATGAGTTCTAAGAAATGCACACAGTTCTGCAACCACCACTACAATCAAGACACACATTTCCATCACCCAAACAAGCTCTCTGGGCCCCTCTGCAGTCAATTCCCTTTCCACACTCCTCAAGTCAGACAACTACTGATCATAGACAGTCAACATTTATGCACCGTACTGAACTCGTGAGGTATTACTTTAATCTTCTTCCTAGAATAGATACTGTTATCCCCATGTTATGGATGAGGAAACTGACTCAGATTAAGTAAAGTATGCAAGATTCTTTAGCTAGTTAAGTGGGAGGGATATGCTCAAATCAAGATCTACCTAATTCCAACACTGAAAATAGAGTTTTCACTTAAAAACAATAAATATCTTGGCTTCCCCTGAAAACATTTTAGTATCTGTTTACATGTATCAGTGCATGCAAACCTACTGAGCTGATCTCTTTTAGGACACATTTTTTCCTTAGGTGACCAAGTGCCCCATGACTTTCTATTGTTATTCTGACACTGAAACCCCACCCTCTTAGTTCATTTGTGTTACTTTCTTGGTCTTTGTTAGAATTTGAATTTGTGACTTCTGGTGTATTTTGTGAGTCCAAGGTACAGTATAAAAAAAATGTATGGAAGGATACAAAATAAACTGCTACCACTGTTACCCTACCCCTTTACCCCCATCTCCAAGACAGAAAGGAGGACAGAAATGATTAGCTTTTGTTCTGATACATTTCTTTGTTTGACTTATTAAAGTATATATTACTTCTGCAAATTAATTCATGTGGATTGAATATTAAGTACTGGAATACTACCTTCTGACAAAAATTAACACAACATAAAACTACATAGCTACTTAGTTTCAAGTTTTTCTTTATAACGTTATAATTAAGAAATGATTACAGGTGATGCCTTTTTTCTTAATATTATTGACAAAATGGTACAAGAACTATCATTTAATATAAATACTGAAGCATATACATTACCTTCTGCTATAGCAACAGGTCACTTTCAAAAACGTTCTTATACATGAGATTTAACGATGAGAAGAGTAATGTATGGCTGCAGCTTTCCTATTCTTGCTGACATCATGGATAACACTACGTTATTTACCCACAGACCAAAGCAAACAAATAGAAACAGTGTTGGGAATGATAATAACAACAAAGATAAATGATTTTTAATTGCCAGACTGCAGGAAAATAGCCCTTTAGAGGTAGAAATATAAAGAAAGCAGAATTTAAAAATCAGTAACCATTTACATTTTTAAAGTATACTTCTGACAATGCTTAAATTACTAAATTGTTAAAATCATAGTATCTTTTAAAAATTTAAGTTTTTCTTGACATTAACTCCATGTTTACTTTTCTTTTTTTTTTTTGCATCAAATACACATAATGTTGTCTTTTTCTTACCTTTATTATTTATGCAAGATGAGACAGTAAGTACTTCGCTTTTACTTCTGGTAATATCAATGATCAGAGAACATGACATTATGAATGGTTTTTCATTAAGCAGGAAGGTAATTCTCAAGTTTATCAGAGGCTCCATCCTAGGAGTCGAGGACACTGTCTAAAATCACTCTGGATCTTGGGAGTCGTTCATTAGTCCCCCTCTTTTCCTTCCCTTCAGATCTTTCCTCTCTTCTGGTTCCTTGTCTCCTCTTGATGACATATGTATGTATTCAGGTCTTCCTCATTCATAAAAGAAAACCTTTTTCTTGTTAGTGCACCTCCCCATTTCTTATCTTAGTCTTTCTTTTCTCAGCCAACCCTTGTGAAAGAAGAATTTACACTCACTAATGGAGCTTCCTTACCTATCATTTGGTCAAGCCCTTCCTCAATCCAGCTTTTACCCCAGCACATTTCTGAAACCAATGACCCACCTATCAAACATTTTATCCTCAAAAATATGAACTCTGAATCCAGTTTTCTGTTAGTTGGAGAAAATCACATAACTATGAGGAACAGTGTCACTATAAATTCATAATTTCAACTCATCTGGATATTCAATGTTGAGAACATACCTTTTTTTTTAATAATAATTTTTTATTATGTTAGTCACCATACAATACATCCTTAGTTTTTGATGTAGTGTTCCATGACTCATTATTTGTGTATAACACCCAGTGCTCCATGCAATACATGCCCTCCTTAATACCCATCACCGGCCTATCCCAATCCCCCACCTCTCCCCTCTGAAGCCCTCAGTTTGTTTCCCAGAGTCCATAGTCTCTCGTGGTTCATTCCCCCTTCTGTTTACCCTCCCCTTCATTCTTCCCTTCCTTCTCCTACCGATCTCCTTGCTATTTCTTATGTTCCATAAATGAGTGAAACCATATAACTGTCTTTCTCTGCTTGACTTATTTCACTTAGCATAATCTCCTCCAGTCCTGTCCATGTTGCTGCAAATGTTGAATAATCGTTCTTTCTGATGGCTGAGTAATATTCCATTGTATATATGGACCACATCTTCTTAATCCATTCGTCTGTTGAAGGGCATCTCGGCTCCTTCCACAATTTAGCTATTGTGGACTATGCTGCTATGAACATTGGGGTGCATATGGCCCTTCTCTTTACTACGTCTGTATCTTTGGGGTAAACACCCAGCAGTGCAATTGCTGGATCATAGCTCAATTTTTAACTTTTTAACTTTTTAAGGGACCTCCACACTGTTTTCCAAAGTGGCTGTACCAACTTGCATTCCCACCAACAGTGTAAGAGGGATCCCCTTTCTCCACATTCTCTCCAACAATTGTTGTTTCTTGCCTTGTCTATCTTTGCCATTCTAACTGGCGTAAGGTGGTTATCTCAATGTGGTTTTGATTTGAATTTCCCTGATGGCTAATGATTTTGAACATTTTTTCATGTGTCTGTTAGCCATCTGTATGGAACATATCCGTTAAATAAAGCCTTATCTATCTCTACCTTTAATTCCCTCAAAAACTATGCATCCGTCATTATTCTTTTTGAGCCTCTAAACTTCCTCAACCAGTACTCTCTGTAAATCATCTCCCTTGCCAACCATTCAGAGGTCTTTTGGCATATTCTCCTCTCTCGTTCTAGAAACTCCTTCTTTTCAGCATACGTGTTTAAAGGTTTAGGTCTTCCATGTTGATAAATCTCAAATTTCTACTCCTAATCAGAATCTTTCTCTTGAGCTGCAAATTTTTACCTGATATTCACCACCTCCACAATATTCACTGAGCGCTCACCTTATGCCAGTCACTGTGGTTGGTGTTTTTCATACATTATTACTAATCCTTGCAGACTTCTTGTAAAATAGATACTATCCCCATTTCACATGCGGAGAAACTGAGAATTAAAGAGGTTAAGAGAATTGCTCAAGAATTGCTCATATTTGCCAGATGATCATCTAAGCCATTTCCATGCTTCAGTACATTTAATCTTCATAATCACCCTATAAAGGAGCTGCTATTATTATTTCCATCCTAAAAATTGTCTTTTAACTTCCTATTGAACAGGAATTCAGTATTACCTTAATGTTACCTAGATATTTCAGACTCATGTCAGAAACTGAATTCCTTTTATCTACCTCTACCCTCAGTCTGCTCCTCTTCCTATACTCTTTACCTTGGTGAATGACACCAGCATCTTCCAGCTGTCCACATAAAAACCTGGAAGTCATTCCAGATTTCTTCTTTACCATCCCCTTCTGCTCATGCACTATACATTAAGTTTCCTGATTCTTCCCAATCTTGCAATTTCCTTCCTTAAGGTTACTGATGTTTCTTTCCTGTTTTACTGCATTAAATAATAAGCTCCACAAAGCCAGAAACATAGAAGAGTGCCTAGTCCACAGTGGACATCTGATAAACACAACTGACTCCTGAACAACACAGGTTGCGGTGCACCTATACATGGATGGGGGGGATGGGATAAATACAGTATAGTACTGTGTTTGTATTTTCTCTTCCTTGTGATTTTCTTAATAACATTTTCTTCTCTCTAGCTTACTTGATTTTAAGAATATAGTATATGATACATATAAGGCACAAAATATGTTAACTATGTTATCAGTAAGGCTTCTAGTCAACAATAGGCTATTACTGGCTAATACTTTGGGGAGTCAAAAGTTATACATGGATTTTTGGCTGTGAGGGGGTCAGCATCCCTAACCTCTTTATTATTCAAGGGTCAACTGTATTTGCTGAATGCATGAATAAATGACTTAGTTTGCAAACTTCCTACTTTTGGTCTCACAGCTCTCTGATCCATTTTTCACAATGCTACTAGAGACCTTTTTTAAAGGCATATCTGATATTAATCTTCAGCTTATAAAACTGAAACTGGTTCAAATCCTCATATGTAGTAAGAGCCTCTAGGGCCCACTGTAATCTGGCTCTTCTCTCATCTCTTGACCCTTAACTTTTACTACTCCTTGTCTGCTTTTACCTCATACATACATACTCTGGTTCTGACACACTGCCAAAGTACAGTTTCTGAAAATATGATATTTTTGAACACGATGTTCTCTCCCCCTGAAACAGTCCAGTGCACTGCCACCAGTTACTTGCCTAACTCTTCAATTTGTCTTAGGAAACAGATCTCTATCAATCGCAGGATGAGTTAGGAGTCCCTTCTGATGTTCTCATAGTAAGTCACGTCAGTACTGAGTTATGGGCATTATTACCTCCACGGTCCTTATCATCTTGTGTTGGGTTATTAACTGTGCATCTTCCATTTCAAATTTTGAGTGTCTTACGAGCAAAGAAAATCTCCCCCTCTTTCTTCTCTCCTTTTCTCATTTTCAGTCTTTCTCCCTGCCTTCTTATTCCCCAACAACTATCTTCCAGTTTCTGTCTGACACAGAGTTAGATCTCAGTAAATGTTTGTTGGTTTAGTGAATCAAAATTATCAGATTTTGAAATTAAGCATGAAACACTCTCCGTATAATTAAAAATTTGGTTTCATGTTATAGTTTGCTCAGATGCTAACAGGAAAGAAGAGGATGGAGGAACATAAATAGGAAGAGGAGCCATTAAGGGGGAAGCAAGATTTCAGATCCAATTGTTCACTGGGATTATGGGCTTTAGAGAGCTATCCCTTATCACTGCCCTTCAGTATGTAAAATATTTGGTAAATGACTGTTCAAAACTCAGGAGCAGCTTTAGTCTTCAGACTGCAAGGGACTCGACTCTGCATCACCTTTAACAACTTGTTGTGGGGGGTTCGGGGGAGACATCAAAGGCTTGATGCTTTACATTTCTGATTATCAGTGACTCCTGGGTTCTAAATAGCTTATAGCTCATAAATCTAATGAATATGTTTAAAGAATTCTTTTTTCTCTGAGCAAATGGCTAGCTCTTTACTTAACTCTATAAAAGCTCATCTCATAACCTACTCTTTCACAGAATCTTAATATAGTGCCTTGCTGTTTATTCTGTCAATGTGGCATTTCCCTACAGAAGTATCATGCATGAAGTTAAGGATTATCCTTTTCACATAGCTATAAAAAATTATGCAGCATAAACATACCTATCTCTGATATATTGGTATGTTTCTCCAATTGAACAAAGAGAAAAAATATTTATCTACCTAGGATGTATTAGTGGCTATACTATGAACTTTCACAAATTTTAATTCACTTAATCATCAGAACAAGTATTTGAGGTATTACCTCTAGTTTACAAATGAAGAAACTAAATTTTGGAAAGAATAAATAACTCGCTTAAGGTGATATAGTTATGAAGTTGTACCCAAACCAAGGTCTGTCTTATTATAAAGATGATGCATTTAACTACCCCCACTTTATTTTTCAAAATATAAATGGGTCATATTTTGGATAATAATTTTGTCATGCACAAAGCAGTTTCCTAATAACACATCCTGTATTTTTAAAACAATCTCAGGAGTAATTGATATTCCTATTTTATGGCCCAGGAAGTTGAGACTCAGCATTTAAGTGACAGGACTAAAATCTCATAGCTACTGAGGAACAGAATGATGTATGGAATACCAGCCTCTTCTCCCACTAAGACCAGAAGATGTAGATTCATACTTGGTAGATGTTCCTCGTTAATGATGTTTAAATACAGTGGAACAGAAGACCAAGGATGTGCATACATTGACAAGGATTCCAAGAGATGAGGGAATTCTAAAAAGCTAGGTCAGTAATAGTTAAAAGCAACAGAGAAGGCAATACTAAAATCTACTACAGCTAGTATACGATGATACAGTGCCAAGGATATGAGCCTTGATATCAGAATCTTGAGTTTGACTTCTACCTTTGCTACCTATTTTCTTTTGTGTGTCTGTGTGGAGTATGTTAAAACACATCACACGTATCATTTCACCTCTATATGCATCTTCAATATGCATCTCTAAAAATACAGACAGACATTCTGTCACCCAACTTCAATGCTACTACTTTAACAAAAGTAATAATTCTTGGTATCATTCATTGTTTATTTTTACTTTTTTTAAAGATTTTATTTATTATTTGACAGAGAGACAGCCAGCCAGAGAGGAAACACAAGCAGGGGGAGTGGGAGAGGAAGAAGCAGGCTCCCAGCGGAGCAGGGAGCCTAATGTGGGGCTCCATCCCAGGACCCGGGGATCACGCCCGCAGCCAAAGGCAGACGCTTAACGACTGAGCCACCCAGGTGTCCCTCTTGGTATCATTTAATCTAGTCAGGCCGTAATCAGATTTTCCTGATTGTCTCACAAATGTCTTTTTACAGTTGAAGCAGGATCCAAAGTCTCAATGTTTCATCTGGCGTATTTAAGTCCCTCTTAATCTAGAGTGATACTCCCTTATTTTCCATAGCAAACTGGTTTCAGAAACTAGATCAGTTGTCCTTTAAGGGGCTGCTATTCTGTGGTGTCACTTCCTTTTGGTGTCACTTAACTTTGCTCATCTAGCTCAAGGATTGGCAAGCTTTTTCTGTAAAAGGGCCAGGTAGTAAATATTTTAGGCTTTGTGGGTCACACAGTGTCTGTTGCAACTACTCAACTCTGACACTGTGGCATGAAAGCAACCATAGACAATACCTAAATACACCAGACTGGCTGTATTTGAACATCATGAAAAAACAAAAGAACACGAAACAAAAAACAGGCAGCAGGCTGGTTTTAGGTCGAAGGCCATGGTTCCCAACCCCTGCTGTAGAAAGCTGATTTGACACAGGTTCAACATTTTTGGCTGGCCTACTTCAGAGCTTGTGCTGTATGCTTTATAGGTATCACATTAGGAGGCAGAGACTATCTGCTTGCCCTACTTTTCATGAGACTGAGATTAATCAATAGGTATAGAGAGGGCAACCTGATTTCTCCATTGTAAAGTTCCCATATAACCATCCAATAGTTTCATTTACTGATGATTATAACCGGAATATTTCATTAGGAGTTGCAGAATGATTTTCGAATCCTGCTATTCTTTATACTTTCACTACCTGAAATTCTGCAAAAAATTTTCTCATAATTCACACAGAAAAATAAAAAATACATATATTCATTAATATATAAGGCATATAGGGGCACCTGGGTGGCACAGCGGTTGGGCGTCTGCCTTCGGCTCAGGGCGTGATCCCAGCGTTAGAGGATCGAGCCCCATATCAGGCTCCTCTGCTATGAGCCTGCTTCTTCCTCTCCCACTCCCCCTGCTTGTGTTCCCTCTCTCATTGGCTGTCTCTATCTCTGTCGAATAAATAAATAAAAAAATCTTTAAAAAATATATATATAAGGCATATAATATATACGCAACATTTAAAGCAATGACTAGCATATGGTAAGCCTTCAATAAAATTGGGTGTTATTTTTATTTTTGACAGATTTGAAAATACTCCAACTTTTGACCCAGTAATTCTACTTTTATGACTTAACCACAAGGAAATTTTAAAAAATTAAGATAAATATTATAAAAGCATGTCTATTACAGTATTTATAAATGCGAACAAAAACTGCAGACAATCTAACGTTCAACATTATGGAAACAGTTTATGAGGAAAAGTGATACGGAAAAATGCCCCAAATCTATGTCAAGTAATACCAATAAACCTATCAGCCAAGGACTACCATTTCTACTATTCAGGTACGAATGCTCATTTCATTGCACCCTAACTACATGTTGATTTTTCTGTCTTTACTGAATATTTTGAACACTTAACAGAAGTTGATTCTTACATACTTACTAAACTAGTATGTGATATTTACTTGGGATTTCTTTGTAAAGTTAATTTTTTTTTTCTATTTTACTAGCCATCCAATTACCATTTCTCTAAGCTCTTTTTTGTCCATCTTCTGAGGAGGGAAGAAAATGAACATTTTACGTAGAAAGTATTTGCTTAAGTTATTTAATAGGCTCATAACAAACTTTGAGGGTAGAGGGCATAAAATCCAATAATCCAGCATCTTGCCATTTAGAAATCTCAATTAACAGCAAACCAAAATTAATTCAGAAAACACTAGTGATCTGGTATCTGTGGCTCATCTATCAGCACCACAAGCAGATGAGTTCCAGTAATGGATTTAAAAGAGCAAATGTATCATAATTAATCAGTTTGCATATAAGCTACATTGAGTTTAGGGAGGTCTGTTAAGTAAAACTATGAAGAAGCAGTAGAGCATAATGGTTAAGAGCACGGATTATAGAGCGAATTTAGGTTGAAATCCTAGCTCTTCTACTTACTGATTATGAACTTCGCTAAAAACATAGCTTCTCTGTGTCTCAAGTTCCTTATCTATCAAATGATAGCATAATAGTATCCAGGCTGATAAGGTTGTTATGAGAAGAAAGTGACTGTGTGTGTACACGCATACACGTATACACATATATACACACACACAGCGATTAGAACACTTCGTAGCACATAGTAACTGCTACATGCTTGCTATTGACAAAAAAATGAGTTTATAAATCAGTCTGTCTCTTGCTATTTCATATAGCATAGCTTACTATTCAAATACTATATTGTATTGCAACTATTTAAAAATATTTCTACTTTAATAACCCATGCACAATTTGGGTGATCAAGATTTCACTTTCTAAAAAGTGACCCTGATGATGTATCAGATATAATTTTTTTTTAAAAAGGGAAACAATCAATATAGATCACATATACCACAACTTCAGAGAGGTTTCTAATCTTCTACAGCAGTGCTTCTCAAACATGAATATGAAAGAAATCACCTGTGAATCTTGTTAAAATGGAGATTCTAATTCAGTATCTGGGGCAAGGCCTGAGATTCTGAATTTCGAACAAGTTCCCAGGTAGTACCAATGCAGCTGGTTCAAGAATGGCACTATCAGGGGGTCATGAATGAGCTTTAAGGGGTTCTGGGATCACACAATATCATATACGAAATTCTCTGTGAATGTGCTTATGTGGATTATTTTCTGAGGAAAGGACCCACAGTTCTTATCATAATCTCAGAGGTGGGGGTGTGAGTAGGGGAAAGGGCAGGTAGAGAGTAAGAGAATTCACAGGAGAGGTGAAAAAGACACATGTCAGTTCCAGAGCTAATTGAAAAAACCCCCAAGTCGTCATTACTAAAAAGGAAAACCATTTGTAAAGACAAATATTTTATATTTTCTACAACAGACAATTATCACTTAGAAGACTATATGAAGAATCACAAACCATTCTAAATTATAGACAATTATATTGTAGACAATTATAACTTAGAAGATTAAAAAATCTTTAAATTCGAGAATAAAAACACAGGGATATAAAACTCTAAGAAATAAAAAAGATAAGGCCAAGATATGTAATATTCAAATAAGAGGAGTTCTAAAAGTAGAGAACTCATAGGATAATGGAGTTAAAATACACATACATACATATGCACACATATACATAACATATACAACATGTGCATAAAACTATCTTTCCAACACACATCTAGATATGTTCAGATAAAATCACTACCAAATACCAAACAGTAATAACGACTGAAGATACACACATAAACACATATTGGTGAAAACTGTAAACTCCAAAAGGAAATTATTACAAGCTTCTAAAGGAACAAAGGAATGAGAATCAAAATGGCAACTTAAAGTTACAAATGATAAAGTAATTCTGGATAGAATTCTGAACAGAAAATACTGAAACCTGGAATGCCCTCCCCCACCCCTGCCAAACCATTATTTAAGTGTGAAGACAAAATAAAGAAACATTTTCAGCTGTGTACACCTAAATATATATATATATACACACACACACACGCACACCCCCAATACATATTTCTTAGGGAGACAGAGAATACAATTCAAGAATGTACTTTAGCAAAATTTAAAAAAAATCAAATTAAAGACTTCAAGGAAAAGAATATGGGACAAAGAAAATGATAAGGGAGGGGGAGAAGAAAACTTAAGAAATCAAAATAATTGTTAAGAATGGCGATTCAAATTTTAATGTAATTAATTTGGGGAAATATTTAAACACCTCCTTTTTTTGGCTTTCTTCTGTAAAATTTCAAACATGCACAAAATAGAACAGAATAGTACATTCTCATGTATTATCCTCCCATATATCTGATAAGGGGTTAATATTCACAATATGTAAAGAACTCTTACAACTCAACAACAAAAAGATAATTCAACCAATTAAGAAATGGCAAAGGAATTGAACAGACATTCACAAATGGCCAATAATGAAAAAAAAAAAACAAACCCTCAAGATCACTTCTCATTAGAAAAATCCAAAAAAAACCTGTAATAAAATGCTACTTCATACCTACAGGGATGCCTGTAATAAAAAGATGACCAATAACAAGCTTTGGTGAAGATGTGGAGAAACTGGAACTCTTACACATTGCTGGTAAGACTGTAAAATTGTACAACCATTTGGAAAACAATATGGTATTTCCTCAGAAAGGTAAATGTAGAATTACCAAAAGATCCAGCAATTCCACTCTACGCATATACTCAAGAGAACGAAAAATGTCCATGCAAAAACATGTACACAAATATGCATAGCTGCATTAGTCATAAAAAGTGGAAACGACCCAAATGATTGTCAAGTGATGAGCAGATAAACAAAATGTGGGGGGGGCGGGGAGGAAAAGCGGTGGTGATTGTCTATGCGTACAGGGTTTCTGTCTGGTGAAACTATTCTAGAATTAGATAGTGATAATAGTTGGGATAACTCTGTAAACACACAAAAAACAACTGAATTATGCACTTAAAAAGGATGGACTTCATTATATAAACTTGTTATTTAAAAAACCAAAATAGACCTATGCAAATATGACCACTTAATCTTTGACAAAGGTGAAAAAGCAGTTCAATTGAAAAAAGACAGTCTTTTAAACAAATGGTATTGGAACTGGTTTTCATATGCAAAAATGGAGCCTCTTCTTAAAATTTACACCTTATAAAAACCAAACTCAAAATGGATCTTACATCTAAATGTGTAACATAAAAATAAAACTTTTAGAAAAAAAAATAAGAGAAAATCTTCATGATCTGGGGTTAGACGAAGAATTTTAGAAATGATACCAAAACACAATTCATAAATAAAAAACTGATAAACTGAATTTCACCAATTAAAAAACTTTTGTTTTGCCCTCCTCCATGCTTCAGATGTGAATCTATCTCTACTATGGTATCTAACTGGCTTATTTAAGGCCCATTCATAGGAAGGGATCTACTTCTTATAGGCTCATCTCTATTATCTTGCTAAGTGAAACAAAGTTTAACCACACTGGGAAAGAAACATTTCTCCTGCCAGCAGGACAAAGCTATTAACTGTTGCTTTCCTATTATACAGTTCATAAACACTCTCCTTTCCTAATCTTAAAAAGTGAAATAATCAGAATTAAAATAATAAAATCTTTTACACTGACCAGTGAAATCAACAAAAACAAAAAAGTTTACAAATCCATCTAAAAGTATTAACAGATTAGGGATTAGATCTGATAATCAGGCAGGAAGACAGTTCAGTTTACAGGAGAGAAAAAGAAAAGGAGTGGAGGGAGGAAGAAATTTAGGGCTATGTATTGATCTCATAAATATGAACACAAAGTCTAAAAAAATTTACTAAATGTATTCCAGCAGATTAAAAGAAAATATATCATTACCAACTTGTTATGACCTATTACATAAATGTAAAAATAGTTCAACATTAGGAATCACATGAATGTAATTTACTCCATTCATGGATAAAGGAATTCACTTATTCAGGTATTATCTGGCATTATGCTAGGTTATGTTTCACCTGCATACCTCTGGCCCTCATTAACACCTTATGATCATCTTGGAAATGAAAAAACTTACGTGACAAAATTCAATACCTATTCTCAAAAACTTATTAATATAGAAATTGAAAATCTTTAATTTGATTAAAAATAACAGAAACCTATAGCAAATATCACACTTAAAAAAAAAGAAAAAGAAAAATGGGGTCTGGAAGCATTAAATTAAAGACTTAATAGATATCAACAACTGCAGAATATAGACCTTATCTGGATCCTGATTCAAACAGTGTCTAAAAATTCATGTTTATATAACAACCAGGGCTATATGTACATGGCTGGGTATTGATGGTAAATTAGGAACTGCTAATGTTTCAAGTGTGATAATGGTATTGAGGTTTTTTTTTTAAGTCCTCACATGTTAAAGATACATAGCAAAATATGAATAAATTAGATGTCTGGGATTTGCTTCAAAATCATTTGTGTTTAGGGAGTGAGTACAAGTCTAGCTAAAACAAGGCTGGCCATTTAATGATAATTTGTTGAATCTGGATATTGGGTTTATCAGGTTAATTACACTAGTTTCTCTACTTCTGGATATGTTTGGAATTTTCCAAAGTACGAAGTTTTAAAACTGTTCTTAATTATCAAATCCAAAGGCAAAAAAAAAAAAAATCAAAGAACAAAAGCAAAAAGCCAAGCACTACAGAAAATATAAATAATCAGAAAACCTTCTATAGATACTATAATCGAACAGTGTTCTATTTTTTTTAATTTATTAATTTTTAATTGAGACATATACACAATTGCACTTACTGAAAGTTTACAGTTCAATGAGCAATCACTAGAAAACTCCATTATCTGTGTAAACTACTACTTAGGTCAAGAAATAGCACAGGACCAGCAGTCCAGAAGCTATCCTGGTAAACAATCCTCTCAATCACAACCTCCCCTGCTTCCCGCCAATAGGCAACAACTCACCTTGTATTCTAACTTCTTAGATTGTAACCACATAGAACCTTCTAATTTTGTGTCTGACTTCTTTTGCTCAACATGTGAAATCTACCCATGCTTCTGGTACCAGCAGCTGGTTCTTTTTCATTACTTCATAAGCAAGTTATTCCCAAAATTGGTCAGTGGATTCCTGGGAATCTCCAAGACTCTTCCAGAGTTTAACAGAATAAAGTTCATCGAGGTTTCAGATTCCATGTTGCAACTAAACTTACAAAAAACGCCTACTTGTCAAGTTCTGGTGTAGCATCAAAGAATATTCACATTTATCTGAAAAGGCTATTAAAATATTTTTCCCTTTATAATAACACATCTATGTGGGGCAAGATTTCTTCCTATACTTCAACGAAAATGTGTCACAACAGACATGAGAAATCAGTTGACTTCTATTAAGCCAGACATTAATTTGCAAAAATGTAGAGTAGTGCCACTCTTCTCACTAATTTTTGTTTGTTTGGGAAAATATAGGTGTCATTTTACATATTTTTATTTAATGTACGCTATTTATGGTCACACATAATGGCTTTCTTACTGTCATTTTAAATTTAATTGTGGAGTCCTGAAGTTTGAAGACTGCTGCTGTGCAGTTTTCCCTTATGCTAACACACTATAATCAATTTAGCAATTCTACTGAGGATGGACAGAGGGGCTGTTTTTCATCTGGGACTATAACAAATAAGGATACTATGTATAATCTTGTACATGTCTTTTGGCACACATTATTATATCCACCTCTGTTGAGTTTATACCTTGGAGTAGAACTGCTAGATCACAGGGCATGTTTATATTCAACTTTAATAGATACTGTTTTCCAAAGTGGCTATTAAGCATTTGAAATGTGGTTAGTCTAATTAAGATGTGCTATAGATATAATATTTATACTGGATTTTGAAGACTTAATATGAAAAATACTGTAGAATATCTCAGTAATTATTTCTATTGATTAAATGTCAAAATGACAGTATTTTAGATATATAATATTGAGTTTAATTATTTATATTAATGACACCTGTCTCTTTTTAATATGGCTACTAGAAAATTTAAAACTATGTATATGACTTACATTTGAGGCTCACATTCTGTATCTCGGACAGTGCTGTTGCACTGGGAAACAGAAATAAAACAGGCCAATACCAACACTGTATATAAGAAGTCTGAGATGCTCCTGAGAAGGGCACCTTTTAAGGAAGACTGCCCAAAGGAGATAACATCTAAAGGAAGGCCAAAGGAGGGTAGGGGAGTGGTAAAGGGAAATAACAAGAGACAAGAAGGGAAAAACTAGCCAGACCATAAGGGCCTAGTGAGTTATGCCTATATTTTAGGAACAGGGAACTACTGCTGGGTTTTAAGCAAGAAAATTACATAATTATATCTGTACTTTAGAAAAGCCACTCTGGCTGCTGCTATGTATATAACTGAATCTGGACAAGAGTAGAGTGAAGATTAGTTGGGAGCTGTTACAATAATGTGGACAAAAAAAAAACCCCACAAAAAACGATGGGTCTCTGTGCAAAAAGAACAGCAGTAGAGAGACAGCCTTAGGCAAAATCACTGCTCTCGAATTCAGCTTCCACTATATTTACCTCACAGATACTCCGAGGATTTAAGCAAGGCATATTTTTTGTAAAGGCGTTCTGTATCCTAAGTCTTGGTAAAAGGTTCTAGTGTCACTAGAATAGGCATTAATTCAAGAAATTGAATTCAATTTCAGAATATACCGGATACAAAGATTCATCTTTTCTCCAACTTACTAACCTAAAACCTAAACAATGCTTTAATAATCAATGAAATTAAGTCAGATAAGAAAAGGCTTGCTTTCTTACTTATGTTTAAAAAGTAAATCCCAACACTAAACATGGTACTGTGCTCCATTTAATCAATTCAATATTAAAACATTAGTACCATTCCCCATTTCTCTAAAAGTGGAAATGTAAGTGAATTAAAGGTAGATATCAAGTTACTCTCACTCAGTGGTATGAATGTGAGTGCAAATTTCGCGGTGTCAGGATCTTCTACAGTTGTATCTTCTGTAAATAAACTATGCAATCCAGGGAAACAAAGGTAAAAAGGTCATTTACTTTTTCCAAAATTTTCTGAAACTTTCTAAACTACCAATACATCCTACCTTCTTCCAAGATATAAAGCAATCTTTAATTGACCACTTAACATAAAGCACCTAACTTGGGCAAAAAGGTTCTTAAATCTTCTATTCTAACCTTTGCTTCTTGCCTGAAATACTCTTAAAACACTGTAGAAAGTTATGTTCTATACTTATTTCAATGATAAAAATGACAGTCCTTAGAACTGACTTCTCCACAGGACACTTGTTAAGCCGCTCCCCCTTATAACTGAAATTCTCATTCTTTCTTGTCACGTGTTGTACAGCTGTTCACCACAATATGCCTTCTTGCGTTGAGTGTTCTTAGCCTTCCCTTTTCTAGCTTAAATAACAGAACCTTAAATTCCTAAGGGTCGAAACTCCTCCACTGAATTATAGAAATAAATCACCCTCAATCTCTCCTCCCTGTCACTCTCACCTGATCCCATGTCCTACTACTTTAGGAAATCTCCATCTTCCCACCCTGAAACTTTTAACAGACCTAAGTACACTGGCATCAATATTTTCTTCCTTCCCTGTTGCGACAAGAGAGGAAGCATCCCTTTCTTTCCCATCAAAAAGGCAATCCATACTCTTCTATCTGCACTGTTACTACCATGGTCCAAGGTCCCCTGTCTCTCACCTGGATCACAGCCAAAACCTGATCATCCCATATCTGCTCTTATCTACTTCACAACAATCCTCCACAGAGTGGGCAAAAGTGAGTGTCTTCAAACCATAAATTATATGATATGCACTTAAACGTCTTCTATAGTTACACTCAAATCTAAACTCTTTACCATGGTTTCCAAAGCCCTGAATTCCTGCCTAAGATTCTAAGCTCACCCTGCCACTCTCCTGTGTGACCACTATGCTGCAGCTACACTGGTTTTACTCATTTACCTGTGACACCAGCTCTTCCACACCAGCACTTTCCTGGCTCTGGGTCTTTCACATGTGGTTCCCAAGCACAAGGCTCTCTTTTCCCAATCATAATATGGTTAGCCATCCTTTAGGTCTTACAAATGACTCTACAAAGGAGTCTTCTTCTAACTACCCTGTGTCTGTTATTCACTATCTCTGCCCCTTATCAGTATCTTATTATAACTAATTTACCAGACTGTCAACCTTATGAGGGCGGGAACTATGTTCATCAGGTTGTTGGGCCTTACACAGTGCCAGATACAAGCAAGTGCTCAACAAACATTTGCTAATTGAATGAATGAGTGAAGAGATAGGATTGGTTGCAATCCTGGCTCTACTACTTCCTAGTGGTTTGATCTTAGATAAGTCACAACCTTTCTGAGCTTCAATTTCCTCTTCTACAGAAAAGTGACAAATACCTTGCAGGACTGCCAAATGAGACCTACTAAAGATGAACTGGCAATGAAGAAAGACCAAGTGCAGTATCTGAACTTAATTTAATAAATGTTACAAACTTAATTTAATAAATGTTAGTTTCCTTCCCTTCCTTCTATAGCTTAGACAGTGAGGATTCCTTAGGCTAATTCAGTACTGAAACTAAAAATATAGAGATAGGTCTATATATACACCTATTGTTGCATATAGGTAAAAAGACTGATGACATGCATCTGAACAGATAGATTGGTAACTTGTATTTACACGATCTAATCCTACGCTTTAGAAAGGGAATAAGTAGTGTACATCTATCCCTCACTCCTCCCCTAAAAAAACAGTGGGGGAGGGTGAGGAGAAAAAGAGAAGAACCTGGAGGGAAAGGTAACCTTAGAAATTAGAGATCATTAACTCAACTTCAATTCCCAAATTTAGAACAAACTTCATTTACCTATAAAGACTTGCAGCAAGAACAAGATTAAAACTCATTCTAAAATAAAAACATTTTCTGTTCGCTTAAATCTATATAAATCTCATCTGTATTTATTTACCCCCTTTTATCTTTCATTTTTTTAACTGTAACAGCATTGATAAAAGGTAAGAAAAAAAAACAAGAAAAAAACCTCAACTACAAAAACACCTCAGATCAGAAACACAAAAAGGTTTCACTGTTCTCTTAATTTCTTGATAAGCTTTAAATTGTCTAACCACGAAAGTCAGTTCTTTTCTTTCCACTCTCTTTAACTGCTGCTCACTTTTCAGCCTGACATGACTTTTATGTTTTTGTCAGAGATTTTACTTTCTAGGAACCTTCTAAATGATTTACCATACATCATTCAAAGCTCCTCCATATTCTTCCTAGAACATAGCTAGCCCTCTGAAAGTGGTCATTTAATACTTTCTGCCTGCTTAGAATTTTATAGAATGTGCTGTGTACCATCATATTGTCCCCAGGATATGGATATAATTTAGATTCTAAACCCAAGGAAGGGTTTATGTTAAGCAATTAATTCAGTTTTATTCAACATATTTTATGTAATCAAGCTTGACTTTTTTAGAAGTAATTGGAATCTAGTTTAGATTTTTTTCTCATGTTCCAGTTATTTCTACAACCTTTCTAAAATTGGAACTTCTGGTCTATGCGTAAACTGGAAATTTATAGAATTCTGCTGAATGTTCCATAAAATTCATGGGAAAAGACTTACCCATTAGATATAAAATGCAAGAATAAAAACAATATTTTATGTTACCACAATCTCTAGAACAGTACTGTGTATAGCAAAGACTTTTGACTATAATTAGCTGAATACCAGTTTAAAGAAGAATTTTATCACAGGCCAGTCAGCGTATGCCAGAAAGAGTTCTTACTGCTATCAAATGCTCTGGCAGCAAGTGGCGAGAAACCAACCATCTTCAACTCTCCAAGGTTATTGTAAAACGATATACAAAAACCACAAACATTTCAAATTACATTTTAAGGTCTCATCTGGGGCTGTGTTTTCCAAACTAAGAACTGCAATTTATTAGTGGGTCCAAAATTAATGAGTCCAACCACCAAATGAAGAGAGGAAGGGTGAAAGAAGGAGGGATAAATAGAATACAAAATGTTGGAGAGCATCACAGGTACTAAGAGTATTATTTCATAATCTTTGTTTTGTTCTGTATACTGGGAGTAACATAAAATGTATTTTCAGGGTGGGTTTCAGTAAAAAAAAAAAAAAGTTAGAAAGCAATGATCTGGGTGACAAAGAGAAGTGGAAATGGATAAAGTAATGGAACTGTTATGATTACCAAATTATGGGTTGAGAGATGAGCCAACCAACAGCTTCTGTTGACTAGGAGACAGTTTTGGAAACCTCCATGCACTTGCAAAAGCCAGACATCCCTACGCGAGATCTGAAGAAGCACCTTCTTATAGCAGGCCTACAACAATGCCCAGCAAAGCTCATAGTTGCTCCCACTAATGTTTTTATCTCTTCAAACTCTCAACAGCAGAGGTCAACTTTTACTTTCTACTAACTCTTAGGCACATTCAATAGTTAAGTTACAGCAGCTAAGATATAGCAGCTCTTGAAAGATAATTACTGGTTCTTGAACAACTTCCAGAATATATTAATGATATTTTATATCAGAATTTAGTCTTTCAAATAAAGCTTTGACATTCAGAAAAGTAATGTGGAAATGTAACTGTCACACTATTCCACTAAAATGGTCACCTTTAAGAGTCACGTACATAGACCACTAAAATGGCCATGTGAAGAGAATAAACACCAAAATAAAGAGAATCTTTTAAAAAGATGTATGAATTGTTTCAAAGATTCGCGACACAACTTGGAGCCATTTAATACTGCCATTAATCATCCTGTGAAGAGTTAATATTGGAACTGCCTAAATATTGGCCAACCTGTGTTTTTTCACTGAGTCTATGAACACTTGGTTGTTTCTTAATTTTATTTATTTATTTGAGAGAGAGAGAAAGAGCGTGTGGGAGTGCGTGCAAGCCCAAACGTGGTGGTGGTGGGGAGCAGAGGGAGAGGGACAAACAGACTCTGCCCTAAGCACAGAGCCCAATATGGGGCTTGATCCCCTGACCCTGACATCATGACCTGAGCTGAAATCAAGAGTCTGAAGTTTAACTGACTAAGCCACCCAGGCACCCCTGAATACACTGTTGTTTTAACAATGATTTCCAATTATTCCTGAAGCCACTTTAAAAAAACAAAACAAAACACTTTTTGATGTATCAGAGTTTCATAAATTACAGCTAATATCTGTCCTACAGGTCCAATGTGATGGATATTTCTCAGGATGCATCCACTACTCCACACAACTAGTGTATATTCAGATTAAAAAAAACCCACCACTGTTAAAGCACATCCCCCATATTATTGTTACAGCTTTTTTTTCTCTCTCATATAAACCCACACTTGGCTGGAGAGACAGAAGAGGACAAAAGTGCAGCTATAAAGAGAATTTCCCCAGTTGCAGGGTGAAGGGTATCTTTAATCTCTGCTCACATAGTTTAATGTTCTGCCTGGCTCACTACCTCCTTTTTTCTTATACTTTGAAACTTGCTGTGGCTTGAGACATCAACCCTGGCACAATTACTTGCTAGTTTTATAACATGGTCCCCCCCTCTGTTGGAAAAGGAGTTTCATTCTTTGCCTACTAACAATTCCTCACTGAAGACAAATTCCAAAAAGATAAATCTTTGATAAGCACCTACCAGAAAGTCGTTTTGTGTACAAGTACAAAAAAATGTACCAAGACAAATTATAGGGTTCACAGCCCCTTATCCTTGGAGGCAAAAAGACTTTTAGTTCAAACACTAATGACACAGGTTTTAATGAAAGAGCTAAAAGAGCTCATTTATTTATCCATTCTGATCAGACATCGCTAAGATTCAATTTTGACTATAGCAGAGGACAAAGCAGGACACTTCTAATCGCCCTAGATTAAAGATGCCTTCTTGCTTTCTTCTCTCTTCTGGGCCATTACACCAAACCTAGAGCAGAACTATACCCACCTTCAGGCTAGAATAAACAACATAATAGCTTATTGATCTCTGGTGTAGACCCAAACCCACAAGTCATCAGGCAAGTAGATATCACAGTGACTTGATGCAACTAACACTCAAAAGTCACGCACAGGGTTTTCTGATCACACACAAGCATACCATTGGCAATTATTACATCAAATGTGGACCAAACCTTTCTCTACCCCAAACAAACAAAAATAATAATATGTTAACCAGGTCACGCAGCAAGCAATACCTTTTTAATCACACTGAAAAACTATTTTTTGGTTGTCAGTGAACGTTAATTTATGTTCATTAAATTCATTTACTGTAATTTCTCAGGTTTTAAAAGCTACCATCATTCAATTCCACAGATAAATGCTTTCAAAAGAGGTAATACTTGCTGGTGAATTACGTGTTGACTTAACTCCATCACCACACCATTAGTGGAGTGAGTGTTTGTGGCAAATGACTTAGACATTTTCTAAGTGAAATCTCCAAAGAAAGGTAACTTCTAATTATTTCCTTCTGAAGATATCAAAACACCATTCTAAAAAGTAAAGGTTAACTGTGTTCATTGAAACACCTTTTTCAATGCGTTTCACTGATAAACTAAGAACTGTGAAGTCAGAAGCAGAACTCAAGTCTCAAGCAATGAATGCTCTAATTAATTCCATTTAGCTCTAGTTCAGACCCTGATGTAATATAAAGCTTAGTCCTCACACGCAGGCTTCAGCCGTCTCTTAACCTCAAAGGAGTATATGCAACGCAATCCACAGACTGTACTGAAGCAAGTGACAACATTAGCGGCCAATGATAGATGAAATGACAAATGAACTAGGAGTCAGGGCAGACATCCACTCCCTAAGGGAGAGACTGAGGTGGGGCTGGAAACTATTTTCTGGCCTTCTCCCGCGTGCTGCTTCTGGGGAAGGGACAGGATCCAGCACGCCCGGGATCAACAGAGCCTCGGCCTCCGAGGTGCAGGAGTGGGAAGAGAGCAGCGGGCTGCTTTTTCAGGGAGTGGGGAAGATGGGGGATTGGTACGGTGGGAATTTCACTAGGGAGAGAACTTCCTGACCCCGGAAGGGTCAGGGGTGGCAGGACCGTCCCGACAGCGGCGAGGGCGACCTCCTCTTCCTTCTCACACAGTCATACATCTTTGTGTGTGTGGATTGTGCAAGGGGCCCTCCGGCCCAGGTCGGGAAGTCCGCCCGCCACCCCCTCGCTCCACCGGGACTCCCTCCGGCCGGGACGCCCAAACCCCTCTCAGACAACCCCGAGGGTCTGGAGGTGGTGAGTGGACGAAAGCATCTTCGCGTGGGGACACCCTCGGGGCATCCACCCCTCGCCGGGTCTTTGTCCCGCCGGCGGCGGGGGTCTCTCCCCGTTCTCGCGGGGAACCTCTGTCCTGGAGGCCTCGGGGCCCAGGGTCGCCCCAGCTTTGTTCGGTCAGCGGGGCGCAGGGACGCGGACACTTACCGTACACTCCGGCGAGGAAAAGCAAGACCAACGCAGACCTCCACCGCGGAGACTCTTTTGTGCTCCAGCGACTGGCCATAACCGCCCGCCCGCCCGCGCTCCCTCCCTCTGGCCCTCCCTCAGCAGCGCGCCAGCTCCCACTCCGGGCGGCGCGAGAGCCCTACGCGGGGCGGCCTTCCCGGAGGCAGGGGCAGGTCGAGCGCTAGCGGGCGCGAGGCGAGGGGGCGGCGGAAGCGCGACTCAGACCTCGCACCGCACAGGCTAGCCGGCGCCGCCAGACGGAGCGCGAGCCGGGATCCGCGCTCATCCGTGCGATCGGCAATCACCTGGCCCGCCTGCCTTGGTTCCCGCCCCGCACTCCGCCGGACTTTCCCAGTCTCGGGGCCGGTTTCCCCGCTACTGGAGCCGAGGAGTAAGGCAGTGCCAATCGATGAGCGAGCACGCGAACACCGGTCGCGAGGTTCCCGAGAGCTGGGGAGCGGGGTACGCAGCGGACCTCCGCTGCAGTCCGAGGCCTCCGCGATTCCCCTGCGGGTGGTGTGAGGACAAGTTGGGAGGCTGTGGGTGGCTGTGCTTGCGGGGAAAGTGGGTGAACGGAGGCTAGGAACTTGGGAGATCCTCTCCCTTACCCCCGCATGCCTCCGCTTAAAATCCGGAAGGAGCTAGGGGTGGGTGGGTGCCAGTTAGTGCTGCCGTCGTCGGCCCGGCCGGGGTGCACGCGTGCCAAGATTCTGGTGCTGGACACCCAAGCTCAAGGTGCCTGGCTTGAGTCCAGCAAGGCTAGAGTGCGGTGTTCTTCCAGTCTGGCGTGGAAGCCGCGGGAGGCAGTTTGACGTCCCGAGGGCTGCGGGGAGCGGAGGGGCGGTGGGAAATCCGCCTGGGTGAGGTACTGGTGCAGGGGGGACGTCTTTCTGCGCTTCCTAATTTCCCTAAACACCTTTCCCCGATCGCCGCAAGGGCGGCTCCTCCTTCCCTTAGCACTCCGTAGCACTTTCTAAATACTTTTGTAGTGACACCGGCACGCCTGACCTTCCTCCGTGTATTTTTAAAGTGTTTGTCTACACGTCTTATCTCCCTTACTGGATTTATCCCTGGCCTTTACATGCACTCTCCTGGCTATTCATTGAAGACCTACAATGCACTATGCTGTCCCATTGACACAGGTTATCTCTTCTTAATCCCTAACAACCTTGTGAGATAAACATTATTAAGCACATTTTATAAACAAGAAAATGAGACTCGGGTTAAATTACCCAAAACGATATAGCAAATAATTCTCATTCCAAATTCAAGGCTGCTTCCCCTATATCACAATTAACTCTGTAGCACAATGCTTAATGCCTAATAGATAAACGTTAAATTTTAAGATACACTTTTTGGAAGGTACATTTAGGCTTTACCTCTATCCCCTACCGATTTGTACCGTTTAAGATTTTTTTCCCAGGAAATGGTATTTCAAAAGATAAAAAGTTTATTAACAAACAATAGAAAATCCAATAATTAATACATTTTGTATCAGCTGACATAAAGAAAAAACAAAAAACAACCAAACTCCAAAAAATGTTTTTTGTTCTTATTGGAGAGGAAGGAGCAGCTTCATTGTTTTTCATTAAACAACCTGCAGTTGTCTTACCTACTTTTATGATCCTAGACTCTATTTTCATGTTTCTTCAGATCTCTTTCTGGAAATTGTGCTGCTATGACTGTGCTTAGGACAAGCCACAAACAACATGAAGAGAACCTAGACTGCATCTTCCCCTCTCCACTTTTAGTACCATTCAAGAAACACTATCCCCAAGATGTGATATACAGTGTCATCAGTCCCTTGACGCCCCTCCCACCCCTACACTTGGTCATCCACCCAGACCTGTCTTCTGGGACTTACCAAGTTCTCATACTGGTCTTAAGGTCCATTTGAAAACACACAATATTTGGCGAGGACTCCAAAGAGCTTTGGTTTATGTAGACCATACCTAGGTATATTTACCATTCACAAATTAAAAGAAAATTTTAAAGTATTTGTAAATTGATATAAAATAAAAAATTCATTACAAGTTAACTTTTTTTCCAAAACAAAACAAAAAAATGGTGAAACGTGTGGCATTGTTTCCATCTTTGTAAATCTTGATGTCTGGCCTAATAGAGGACAGCTGGATTTTCATATCTGCTTCTGCATCCAATCTGTTGCAATATGTTGTTTTGGTTGAAGTATATGAGGAAAATTCAGACTCACACAGATATATAATTGGCCAAGGGAAGATCTCATGTACCTCCCCAGGGTTCTTAGAGAAAACTTTGAGAAT
This sequence comes from Ailuropoda melanoleuca, assembly GCF_002007445.2. Taxonomy (NCBI): domain Eukaryota; kingdom Metazoa; phylum Chordata; class Mammalia; order Carnivora; family Ursidae; genus Ailuropoda; species Ailuropoda melanoleuca. The sequence continues at coordinate 71,502,914 of NC_048226.1, forward strand.
GTTGATCTAGGTGTCTATCTTAATACCTTCAAAACCTAAGTATTCTGTTTCTCATTGCAAAGAATTAATAAATACCCATTCTAAGATATTAGAGACTGAGTGCTTCAAAGTTCACCAGCCAGATATTAACGGTTCATGAAGGAACATTTTTATTTGTACAGAATCTAATTCTGATAGAATATCAGACATTTGGTAAGCAACACAGGGCAGAATAGTTATTCAATATTACCCCTTTTCTTACCTAATCCATCTAACCGGGCATCTAAATGTTTACTGGGCTGATATGTCATATCAACTCATATACAAAAAAGCACTTAGAAATCTATAAAAACTGTAGGAAGTGGTAAGAATTGTTAACAGTTCTATTGCAGTTGGATTGCTGGTTTGGCTTGGCCAGGGTTCTGGTCTGCACCCCATAGAGCATAAAGGGTGCTCCTGAGCGTCACATGGTTCTTAATCTGGGTCCCTGGATCTACAGACAGGCTTCAAGCAGTCTCTTAACCTTCCTGAAATTGTACTAAAATTTTGCGCTCATATCTTTATAGGCAGAAGTTTCCTTATATTCAGGAGATTCTTAAAGGGCTATGTCAACCATTAAAAAAAGTTGAAGACAAATGAACGAAACAACTATTTGAGTTGCCTCTTAATTGCTTTCCCAGTGGTTCTCAGACTCCTCAAAAACATGCATTAAGGAGTGGGGAAGTACATGGATCGTTTCTTTTTCTCTTGACATATTCTGAAAAGGGCCACAATCCTTTATTTTATGGAGACATGCCCTTAAATAATCCTTCTGTTTGGATTTTAAACTTCCTTTTCCTCCTTGTTCGGTTATCACCATATATAATGGTTTAATTTTTACTCTTGTCACCAATAAAAATTCCTTCCTTTCTGGTGTAGACCCTGCTCCATTTAGTAGCATTTGAAAATCGCATCAACACTGAGGTTAGACTGGGAATTTACCACTCTGAGCATCGTCTTTTATTGGAAAGAAAATTGATGATAGTGGATTTTCTGCTTGGCATGTTGCCAGGAAAGCTAAATCTTTTAACTCCTCCTCAAAGGAATATTATGTTTAAAAAAGAAAAACAAACTTGATAAACACATATAACTAAAAGGGAAAGAAAAATTTTTCAACTTGAAGTTAAGTAAATGAGATATCTTTACAAACAAATTGTAATTTCCATTGGAGTTGTGTAATATAGGATAGCAAATGAGATCCATCAATCTAGGCATTTTCTCTAGTTCCCAAGCACATTTATTGTGGTTATTATTTATTATGTTCTGTGCTCTGACAGCATACCCAGCATTGTACCAAGTAGTTAAAGGCATCATCCTGGCTGTAAATTAAAGAGCCCCATTCCACACAGATTTAGTTTTGCCCTCATGAACCCAACTTCTTAATTGCAAAACCCAACTATAGAGCATACATGAATTTCTAGTGCTGACAACATCTATCTCTTGTGGACATATGTAACAGTTGTCCCTACCAAGAAAAAGGTAGGGAAGGGGGAATTAGCTACAGAGGTTGGTACTTACAGATACTCAGAGCATTTTGGTTGTTTAACTGCTAGGTTTCCAAGTGTACTTCCCTGTGTTTTTTTAAGTTCTTCCTATGATTGACTGAGGTCGTAAACTGGAAATGCCTGTGGAATGGAATCTTATCCCCTAAGAGCCCACCAGAAGTGAATTTGGCAATTGTGATGGCAACCCAATGGCTCTTTGTTGCCTAATTTCAGACGTATGTAACTTATTTGTTTGTACTTTGCCCAAGTCCAAAAAGGATTTTCAATCCCCCAGTGTATTTGTAGTAGACTATAGTTGTTAAAAGTATATGTCTTAAGATTTAACAGAGCTGAGTTAGCTTTGGTCTAGTAACCTAGCCTTTTATACCTCTTATTCCCACCTGCAAAATCAAGGGGAAAATGGGGTGTCATTAAATTATGTACATGCCTTAAATGGGATAATAATAATTGCTAATATATATTGAGTGCTTACACAAAATGCTACACATTTGGTCCCCAAAGAACCCTGTGATGTTGATGCTATTATTATCCCTGTTTTTCAAATGAGTAAACAGGCACAGGGAAGTTCAGTAATGTTCTCAAAGATCACACAGGTGGTAAATGATCAGCATTTAAACTCAGGCCCTTTAACTCCAGAGCACACACTCTTAATCGTTCTACCATGTTGTATGTAAAGCACTTAATACAATGCCAGGCATTTAGTTGTTACTCAATAAATGGCAGCTACTATTATTAGACATATAAGTGACAGAAAAAAAAATGCTCATTCTCTAATATCATACAATTTAAAATAAAATCTATAGAGTTAGTCTTTGTCTTCCTTTTATTTCCCGGAAATAGCTGATACTACCTTTAGTTTGGTTTAACTTAGACATAAGCCTCTTCTGCATTTCTTTTTAAAAAGAAAAGTCATTCTTAAAAGTTTTATTTCCTTGAGTTTAAGAAAACATCAAGTATCAGTTAGATGAAGCATAAGTCTGGCTTTTTGATGCTCGTACTAATTTTTTTTTCAGTGACCTTGTAGTCATTATTTATAGTTTCCTTTGAAGATCAGAGAACCTTAGGTTGCTTATTGCCCTAATCTTTAGAAAAGATCTATGACAGATTTTTCTGATCCCAAAGAATACATCAAATCATATGAAACTGCTCAGTTATCAGGCCATGAAAACAGAGGTCATTTCCACTAAAGAATAGATTACTCCAGCTTCATCATGAAAAGAATATTCTCCTTGGAAATACCCAGGCGGGTTTGCATTTTGAATATGTACCAGCTGTGATGGAAAAGAACAGTCTAATCCTTTCGATTCCTGTAGTCCACTGCCTCGCTTGCACAGCAGGGGACGTGCAAGAAATAGTGTCAAAAAGCATTTCAATATAAAAATTTTATTCTCATACTCAACAAAATGAATTAAGTAACTGAAGATAAGTTAAGCACCTTGGAACATTATGTCAGTTGGTTCTAGTCACCAGGTCACTTAACTCCAGTCACCAAAACTTTTTTTCCAGGTTATTAGTAGTTCTGCTTAAGTACAGACGCTCCTGAGATGGAGACCCCAATTTATAAATTCTCATCTGTGCAAAATTTCATAAAGTACTTTTAGCCCTTTCAATGTGGGACTTAAGAATAATTACTGGCAATTAGCAAGTAGAGAACTAGCTCCATGGAAGCTGTCTCTGCTGGCCTGTGAATGAGAACGAGGACACAGTCCACGAGCAGGTTGGGCTGACTGTGCTGCCTCTGGATCCGATCCCCAGCAGTGCTAACCTGCAGTACTCCAGGGACTAGGATATGTAGGCAGGAGGCTCCTTAGGACATTTTGCCCTTTTTTTTCTTTCCTGTGGCCTCACACAGGCAGAGCAGAGAGAGCCAGGCTGCTTACTATGCACATCTATTCTTTCCCGCCCTCTTCTTCTCTCTCTATTCAGTGGATGATGTCTTCCAGGAAGTCTGTTCTCAATGTTGGTCACCCTCATCATAGCAGTTCACCTGTTCCCTCGGGAGACTCCTTCTAGTACCAGCTTTGAACCTGTTCTGGCAAGCCACCTCATGGGCACTGCTCATTAACTCAGAAAAAGCATGTTAAGAATTGAGGCATGGACAAATCTCTGAAGATGGGAGAAATACTTTGAATTCAATAATGCTGTCTATGGCCTATAGACTGCTGTGCATTTGCTAATCTGAAGAGTAGAACTAGCATATTGAGATTCTCCCATCTTCATTGAGGGAGGTGGATAAAGAAGGGAAGAGAAAGGTCCACTGAGACAGGGACTTTGGTCTCTTTTGTTCACTACTGTATCCTCAACCCCTAGAGGAAGGCCCATCTCCGAGTAGATGCTCAGTAAACATGTGTTGAGTGAATGAATAAGGAAGTTGAAGAATGAAATAGATCCCTGGGGCAAAGGAGAAGCAAAGCTGTTAGGGTAATACGAGAGAGAACCAATACTTTCTCTGACATTAGTGCCCAGTGGCCTGCAGAGAAGGCTGCTAGTGTTAGAGCCCATACACAAATGGAGTGAACCATTAATTGTTGGTCTTCTAGGAAGAGCCAATAAACCTCACTGCAGGATGAAGCCCATATCACCTTGTGTGCCAATGTTCAAGATACAACTCAAGGTTTTGAGGTTTTGAAAAACTATTCTGGTGTTGAAGCCATAGTTTTGTGCAATCTTGTTGCCAGTGTTTAGTATTTCTGGTATACCACAGGTTAAATGGATTGTTAATGGCCTCAACTGGCTTTATAATATCTGTAAGGTGGGCACTACTAATTTTACTAATTATTAAACAGGACCTTTGTTCTCCAACCCAACAGACATCCTCAGAAAAGAAGGCTTTTCAAAACCTTCTTCTTCAGAATGCTGTAAGTTAACACCTTGCTTCGGGTGTGCAGATTCCAATTCTATTGTCTATGAAGTTAAGCTGAGTTAATCAGTCTAAGTGATGAAATCAATGCCCAGTGTGAAGTCAGGATCAGAGGGCAGAGAAGGGAACCCAGATGGCCAGAACTTCGCAGTATGAATTCAAGATTTGTTCAAGAGATTATGAATTTCTGGGTCCTTAGTCACTCCCATATTAAATTGTAAGTACCGGGGTGGCTGGCTGGCTCAGTGGTTAGAGCTGTGACTCTTGATCTCAGGGTTGTGAGTTCGAGCCCCACATTGGGTGTTGAGATTACTTAGAAAAATAAAATAAAATCTTTAAAATGTAAATACACAGAGCACTTTCCAACTTCCAAATTCCAAACTAAGTTATCTTTATTATTTATCATTTGCTATTTTCAATATTCTCTCCACTAATATGAATTTGCTAAAGTTGATTATTCAGCAAAATAAAATCAATTCTCTAAGAATTAACTAGAATATTGTTGGGATTTTCATAATAAGTCACTTCATATTTTTGAATACTTGAGATATTCTAAAGATTGTGGAATGTCTAAGTTCACTCAATCACCTGGTGGGGGGGGTTCTACTCTGTCAGGTTAGTGATTTTATATACAAAGAGGCTTATAATCTAGTGGGGAAACAGATATACCAATAAATATAAGCAACCCTCATTCATTAAGCAAGTATTTACTGAGCACCTAATATGTGCCAGTCATTTTTCCAGATGCTGGGACTGCTCAGTGTACAAACATGGTACCTGCCACAGAGAGGAACACACACAGAAGAGACTCCACAAGGGAGAGTTAGAGAAGTCCTCACAGAGGAAAAATACTCGATTGAGGAAGAAAGTAGGAGATTGACAATAAAAAAGGAGGTAGGCCAGGGGTGAGAGAAAAATATTCCAGGCAAAAAAATATCAAGTAGAAATGGGAGAGGAGAATAGAGTGTGATATGGGAATGTAAGCAGTTTGGTACTGCTGACATAAAACTGTGTGTGTGTGTTGGGGATAGGCAAGAAATAAACATATAATCATAAATTATATCATAAAGGGTCTTAAATGACATTCCTGTATGTGTAGATTTTTTTTTCTGTAAAATGCAGGAGATGGGGAGTCTTGAAAGAACTGTGAGCAGAGGAGTCATGTTCCACTTCTGATGGAGCCTGGAATGGGATGGGGAGGGAATTTGGAGACAAGTCAGGAGGATATTACAGCAGTGAGGAATGAGATGGACTGGTGAGTACTCACTGGCAGGAGGAATGGAGAGGAGTTAACACAGTCAATAGTTGTTTGTAAGGAGAGAATCTATGATTCCCAGATTTGTAGCTTGAGCACCTGGATGGTAGCATTTTCCCCATGATAAGGAATATGGGAGAGGGAGCGAGGTGGGGAGAAGAGGACAAAGAAAATGGTGAGCATAACTTTGGACCAGCACGTTCAGGTAGAGAAGTCCAACACACAGGTGGATACACTGTATATCCCAGAGGAGAAAAATGGGCTCAAGATAGAAAACTACCAGCACTGATAGGATTATTTTTAGAGAGATTGAGTTTTCCCATAGAGAATATGAAAAGCATCAGTATTTGAGGGAATAGAGGCAGTAGAGGGAAAACAAATGGCCAGAGGGTAGGAGCAGATGCAGAAAAGCCTGATGTCACAGAAACCAAGCACGGAAAATGTTAAGAATAAAGGAGAGGCAAAGAGTGTCAATGCCAAAGAGAGCAAATAATAAAAGATCAAGATGTGAAGAGAAATGAATAGAACTGGCTGCAAGAAAGTCTAACATACATATCTGAAGGCTTGCACAGTCCTTTAATTTAGATCAAAGTTGAATTCTTGGTGACCCATATATTCTTTTCTTACTTCATCAAGCATTTTAGCATTTCCCTGCCTCAGACTGTTATGTCACAGTGTTATCCATTTTGAATTTAAACTTAAGAATCTCAAAGTTCAGCATGGGCTCCGGACGCAATGCTGAAGGACATAATTTGTCTTCCTCATCCAATATTTCCTTATTTCCCCTCTTCCTTCCCAGCCTTGTTCACATTCTCTTCCACTGACCTCAGACGCCTGACGTGTTCATGCTTTCTGACCCTCACCTTTTCTGCATCAGAAACGATTCTCAGGAAAGACCTTCATAAGCGAATCCATCTTGAAGCCAAATACGGCTTCTCTGTCAGGAGTACAAGGGAGAAAACGTTAAACATCTGTAGCAGACATTTCAGGGTGGAATGTCAGTGGATGGGGGAGAGATTTGGGGCCAGGGAAGTTTTCCCAATGCCCCTCTCAGGTGCCCTCTTACCACAAGGCAATCCTTGCCTGAGGTAGAAGATACAGCTGGGCAAGAATGCCTAATTTGTCCTCCTGGAACCGCACTAACCCTTTAGAAGACTTAAAGGTCACAAACATTTCTTATGTCAGTAATGTTCTTTTTGGAAATTATATTTTTGGCTGATAGTATTTCAATGTACTTAGTTGCTAACATAATAGCCAAAGAACACATATCCTTTATCTTGTTTAATGCCAATTACCCTGTCACTATTTTGCTCAGAGCTATTGGAATAACTTCAAATGTGGTTTGGGACAGACAAGTTCAACTCTACAGAGCCCTGTATCCATGTCCACTGAATCAGCTGTTTCCTGTTGAATTTTTAAAAGCAATATTAATGACTGACTTTTGTGCAGCCAAGTAGTTTGATCATGCTTTTAATTTAATTCAGTTGTTAGGGAAAGGGAAACAATCTCATTAATCATTCTTTAAGGTTCAGTTTATGCGTGTGGTACAGATATTGCATTTCCTGCAACAGTCTCTGCTCAAGTTCTTGGCTTGGAAATAAGGAGTAGCTCAGTGAGTGAAAAATTCTATTGTTCTGAACTTCGTTTCTAAAAGCAAAGGTAAATGACAAGAGGATTTGCCTATATTGATATGCAATGGAAAACCAGATTCACTTTTTCTCAGTGTATCATTTAAAATGTGTTATGCTTTCATGGATGTGTTTGTATCTCATGTAAATTAGTTATGCTCTTAATCCTCTATTTACACTTAAGCCTCAGGGAACAAGGTTCCTAATAAACACATTGTGTAAAAATATTCCTTTAGCAAAAGAGAGGAGGTAGTGAACCAGCCCAAACATAGCCTCACCAGCAAGGGTCCAGTACCAGAGGCATGTGTGGATCCTGGCCGGAAAGCTCAGTGGCAAGCTCCCGGGGGCCGGAAGCAGGAGATTAGCAATGTCTTCCATTCAGATTCAATTTGTGTTGTGTAAGAAACACAGAAGGAAAATCTTCAGCACATCCCTTAATGGTCTGACTAGAATAAATTGGGTGAACGAATAACAACTATAGTATTTAAGGAAAAGTACTCTCTAAGAAACAGAAGCATTGCTCAAAGATGAGAAAGTTATCATCAGAAAAGAGAGCTAGGCATAGAAATGTCAGACTAAAAATAATCTACTCAGGACCTGGTGAGATTTTATTTTCTCTGAGGTGCTGTCGAGGACCATTAAATAGGAGAGGCATTTATAGAATCATAAGACTGTCAGAGCTGAAAGGGTCATTTCTAGTCCAATCTCCTAATTTTACAGGTGAGAAAACTCAGGCCCATTTGTACAGGGTGTTAGTACTCTGTGAATTCTGCTAGAGGACAGGCATTTTGGGGGCAATGGGGACCTAGAACTAGACCTGACACTTGGGTGGAGGTAGGGGAGGAAAGAGGAACTGGCTTCCAGAAGGGAAGCTCAGTCTCATGGAAAAAGCATGGTATATGAAGGGTACAGCAACTGAGAGAAGGTCTTATTCTGGACAAGTAGGCTCAGCTGGAAGGGCTGGGACGATAGGAGTATTCTGGCAGGTGCACAGCACGCAGCTGCTCCCAGGAGGCCAGCAGTTTGGGACTAGAAAATCCAAGCAGGTAGTATAGCCTGAGCAGGCAACTTGGGACTTAGTTTTTCATCCTCAGTTCAGAGGCTGGCGTCTCATCCCTGCCCTGGAAAGAAGGGAAGTCGAAAAAGAGCAAAACAGGGCTCCAATATCAGAAAGATACCTAACTAGGGTGCTAGTTAGGCTACAAATATATAATCAGCATCAAATGAGACTGGATGTTCAAGAGGGGTATTTTGCACAGATTCCTAGTACCAGGGCACAGGGCGAGAGCTGATGGAAGCAATGTAGACAAAAGGTGTGTTCCAAGATGAAATGCTTGTGTTCCAAATGGTGTGTTCCAACCCCCTAAGTTCCTCTTAAGAAAAAGATTTTTTTTTTTAAAGAAACTCTGGTATGTGGAAATCCATGGTTCCAGCTATGAGGAGAAGAGGGCTTCAAGTCTCATGAAAATACATTTCATCACTTCTAACATTGCAGACTCAACTTCATTTAGAACACTTTTGTGCATTATCAGGTTACTTTTCGCCCTTAATTGATGAACCCAGTCTAGGGATTTTACTTCTGCAATTCTCAAATATAACTGATATTATTAGCAACATAAGGATGGAGAAATAGAAGAAAATTTCTCCTTTCCTTCCTCGTTAATAATACTGATTGTTCTCATGTATGAATTTAATAATAGAACTTTGAATCATGGTTCTTGCTTTTGTTTCCAGCAAAAAGAGAAAAGTGAAGAGCAATATTGGAATAGCATGCAAAATTTCAAGTGAGTGGAATACTCTGTGTTGGTTAAGAATTAATATTACTTAGCTCGGCATTTACTGAGATCTTACCATGTGAAGGAGCTTTGAACTGAAGATTAATGTGGTGTAATAGTTAATGTGATATGTCAACTTCCCTAAGTTACGGTGCCAAAGTACTTGGTCAAACATAAGCCTAGATGTTGCCATGAGGGTATTTTTTTGTATGTAATTAATATTTAAATCAGTAAACTTGGACTAAAGCAAATTCTCCTCTATAGTGTTGGAGAGCCTTGTCCGATCAGTTGAAGGCTTTAAGAGGAAAGACTGAGATTTCTTGAGAAAGGAATGATCCTCAAGACTGCAACATTAGACACCCTGCCTGAGTTTTCATCCTGCTGCCCGGTGGAATTTGGATAACAGTTCTTGCCTGAAATTTTAGCCTATAGGCCTGCTCTACAGATTTTGGATTTGTGAGCCCCCCCAATCACATTTAAGCAATTGTCTTAAAATAAGTATCGGGCTAGCTAGCCAGCTATCCTATTAATTCACTTTCTCTGGAGAACCTTGACTAATACACATAGCCCATTCTTACACTGACAGTCCATCAAATGCAGAAAAATCTTGAATATCTCAGGTAGCTTGGTCTGGTTAGGCAAGCAGCATTTGCATTTTTTAAAAGTATTGTCAGGAAAATAACACATCTCAATACATTGTACTCCAAATTCCCATGCCAAAACTCGATTAGTTTTGCCCAAATTTGACTCACCATAAATCTTGCATCTGATGAATCTCTGCCATTTTTCCTTGTAGGGGTTCTCCAAGCCAAGCTTTAGTGGGGACATGTGAAAATATCTGTGAGGTCATGGCAAAAAGGAGAATCTGAAAATTCAAAGGGCACTTTGATGAGCAGCCTAGTTCATCATGGATTAACTGTTGCCAAGCACTTATTTTAAAAAAATGTCAAGTTAAGCCATTGATTTATTGTTTGTCATCAATCATAAAACTTTTAATTAAACCAGGGATTTAAAAACAATCCTTTTCCACTCATATTTGTATGATTTCTTAAAAGTTGAAGCAACCTAAAAAGATCTCTAATTTAGCTTACTGGTTTTGCAAATGAGGTACAAAAAAATTAAATGACCTTGAATAGTGATTTATTTTCAACCAGCAGTTGGAGTGAATTTTTAAAAACACATCAGATCATGTTACACCTACTCAATAATATCCAAGGACTTCTCAACTCACTCTGAGAAAAAGCTAAAGTCTTTTCCAATTATTCAAGCCATTACTTGATCTCTATCTTCTCTCCATGCCCCTTGGTTCCCGCTTTGACCTCATCTCCTTCCATTGTCTTCCTGGCTCAGTCTGCTCTAACCAGTCACACCGGCTACTCTCCCACCTCAGGACAGAGATGAGCACTGTAAATAAAATGTTCAGAAGGGCCCATTCACGCAGAAAAGGTGTACAGTTTTGGTATAATCCAGATGGCAGGCAATTAGGGAGGTGGCAGGAGCATGTTCAGAATCAGGGAAGTCTATCAACAGATTTTGAAGACCTCAATTTGTAGGAAAACTGAACAAGGAATCTTAGTTTCTCTATCTAACAAAGTTAGGCAAGATCATTCATTCAGCAAGCATACGGAGCACCTATGATGTATCAAATGTTTTAGGCTCTGGGCATAAATCAGTAAACAAAGAGGACCCCAGTTCCTGTTCTTATGGAATGTATATTTTAGTGGAAGAGAACACACAATAAAACAGATGAGCTAATATGAGATTTGACGTCATGATAAATGTTATAAGGAATAATAAATCGGAAAGAAGGGTGAGATAAGGATTGTGTTGGAGGAGGTCATCAAGAGAACATGACAGTTGACCTGAGAGCTGGACCTGGGCAGTCAGAGGCTCCTCACCCCCTCCCCTTCCCCATCCTTGGAATATACATTTTGGCTACTATTCCCACACTAGCAGCCCTTCCAAAGACACAGCATCGAGAGAGTAAGGTGTGTTGAGATCATCTGGACTGAATATATGACTGAACCCAGTAAAGACCTCTATATAAACTTCCTTGTCTTGCTGCGTACCAAGACAAACGTCATATATAAGTTCCCTTGCCACCTACCATCAAGAGTGGTCTGTTTCTCCCTTTGATCTCTCCTTGGCCTCCATGTACGGGGGCCTCATTTCAGATTTCACCCAGGAAGCTCTTGAGGTCACAAGACAACAGATTATCAGATCTGCGAGTGAGGAAGAGGAAATTTCAACTTTATACAGTGAAAGTCCAATTGAGAAGGTGATATTTCAGCCAAGACTGAAAAGAGGTGAGAGTGAGCCACATGGATATCTGAGGGAAGAGTGAAGAGGGGTGAGTCCTGAGGCTCAATGAAATTACCAAGGAACTGAGGAAAAATAAGGAAGAGAGGGCCTCTTGGCCTTGGGATCCTTCTCATTTTGGAAATGAAGAGGAATCAACAACAGGAAGTTGAGAAGGAGCAGCCAATGGAAGAAAACCAGGAGAATGTCAGTATTCTGAAAATCAAGAGAAAGAGTTTCAAGTTGGAGAAAACAATGAACTGACAAAAGCTGCTAGTCAGTCAAGAAAAATGATGACTGAGCATTGACCATTAGAATTACAGCAGAAAGGTCTTGGATGACCTTGACAAGATTAGATTCAAAAGAAAGGTAGGAATGAAAAGCAGAAGGGAGTGGATCTAAAAAGAATAGAAAGAGAGGAATGGGAGACAGTGAGTGCAGACAACACTTTTGAGGAACTTTGTTGTAAAGGGGAACAGAGAATTGAGATGTGAGGTGAAAGGGGAAGTGGAATTAGAGGGGTCTTTGAAATTTATTTTTTAAGATGGAAAAAGTGACAGTATATTTGTATGCTGTTGCCACTGAGCCCAAAGAGATGCGGGGAGCTTGATGAGGCAAGAGAGAGGGGGAGAATTTCTGGAGTAAGGGAGAGGTGATAGGGACAATGGGTGAGTGGAGGGGTTGCTCTCAGACAGGAGTACACGGAAGGAAAGCAGTGCATATGAGCTAATAGCAGATAGGTGGGTAGGTTGTGGGGTAGGAGCTTGAAGAACTTCTCTTCTTGTTGCTTCTATTTTCTCAGTGAAATAGGAAGCAAGATCCTCAACTGACGGAGGACACATTTTCCAGCTTATTGGAGTTCTTGACTTATTTGTGGCAGGGAGTGAGGAAGAGGCCTTCTATTGAGGAAGGAAATGCATGATTGAGATAAGTAGAGATAGGGATCTGAATTGGTTGGTTTTAAACAAAATTACATGTGACCTAATCATGGACTGCTGGCTGGGCATATTAGTCATGGTTCTCCAGAATAACAGAATCACCACTCTCCACAGAGGGAGAGAGAGAGAGATTTTAAGCAATGGCTCATGTGATTATGGGAACTGGCATGTCTGAAAGTCTATCTACAAGGCAGGCTGGCAGGCTGGAAATTCAAGGAGAGTTGATATTGCAGCTTGAGTCCAAAGACAGTCCAGAGGCAGAATTTCCTCATCCTGGAGGAACTTCATCATTGCTCTTAAGGCCTTCAACTGATTGGATGAGGCCCACCCACACTATGAAGAGTAATCTGCTTTACTGAAAGTCTGCTGTTTTAAATGTTCATTTTATCTAAAAAAAAAAAAAAAACTTTCACAGCAATGTCTAGACTGGTGTTTGACCCAATATCTGGACACCATGCCTAGCCAAGTTGACACATGACAGTAGTATAGTCTGAGTTAACCAAATTAACCATCCTTGGTAAACTATATTTACCAAATTAGTCATCACAGTGGTATAGTCTGAAGAAATGAGAATCAGTGTGACAAGGACAGGGAATGGAGGAGAGAGGGCAGATGATATGGAGGCAGCAATGGGGAGTAAGGAGGACACCCACACCACATTCAGTTTGACTCAGCGCTGGATCCATTAGCTACCTAACTAGAGTTTTACTGTTCCCATAGAAATTGGACTGGTTCTAGAATCAGGAACCAAGGTAACCCAGCAGGTAGGCATCACATGGTCTTCAACTGTCAGAGCCAGCTAGGGCACGATTGCTGTGGTCATTGACATTCTAGCCAATATGCTAGATATACTTACCTAATAAAGCACTTTATCTCATTTCTTTTCATACTATAAAACATTAAATAAGTTATATACCATGGAAAAGAACAAAATAATCCTCTATGCTTATTTTTATTCAATATGTATTTTTGTATTTTCCCTACTTCTTGTTTTTAAAATATAAAATTGGTTTTAGAAAAGTGTCATGTGATAATGAATACTGGGCATTTGATTTTAATGATTATGAGCAGTTTTCCTACATCACCATGAATTCTATCATGTGCTGATTGATGGGTCATTTCTAAAGTGAGGTCCTGTTCCACCAACTTTACTATGGCAAAGAGGACTGGATATCTCACTACATAATCTCCATTCTAGCCTAACGTGTCAGACTAGGCCAATCAGAAGTTAGCATCCTGACTTTTTGGAATTATGTTATGCTACATATATATTTCCTTTTTTAGCTCTGGGTAGTGAATAGATTTGTTATGCATATGGTGAAGGCTATCCACCGACTAAGTCTGATTTTCTAGACAGAAATCTGTGTATAACTTACCAGTCGCTTTTGGCAAACCTACCAAGCAGACAACGGTAGCTGTGAGTTCAATGACCTTTCTCTTCATTTTGTAAATTTTGCTGACACATTCATTATTTTGTTATGGTCACAGATTTGTTCCATTTCACTGTTGTTATTGTTGTTTTTTCTGTTTCTTTATTATTAAATTTTATTAATTAATTAATTTATTTAGAGATAGAGGAGGAGGGAGAAAGAGAATCTTAAGCGGGTCCCACAACCAACACAGTGCCTGACCTGGGACTCGATTTCACAACCTTGAGATCATGACCTGAACCGAAATCAAGAGTCAGACACTTAACCAACTGAGCCACCCAGGCGCTCCCCTGTTTCTTTAGAATATGCTTTCTTCTTACTCTTTCTGGTAAAGATTGAGACAGGGATTTCACATATCTCTGATATTACTAATATCTTATAAATGCCATTTGAGTAATGATATATTTTGCAAATTACTTTTATTTAATCTCATAATAAGCACTGCATCTTGAATACTCATCTACTCTTCATGCATGCTCTTGTTAATACTCGTAAGTTTGGATTTTACAGTAGAGGTAACCAGTGCTTGGGGGGGGGGGAGTGCCTTAGATAAGATATCACAGCCAATAAATGGAAGGGCATGATTTGAACTTAAGTTTGTTGAACTATGGAGCCCTTTTCTCTTTCTACCCTGTCATATTGCATATACTATTCATTTCATCTTTTCAGGAATCACAAGAGTTGATATTTTTGAACAGTTACTATGTACCTGTTTTATACATTTGGCACGTATTACCTCATTTAATTTTAAACTGGCCTTAAGAGGTGGGCAGTCTGACTACCTTTAGTTTGTAAAAGAAGAAGTAGAGGCACGGGAGAGGTTGAGTAATATGCCCGTTCAAACAACTAGTACTGGTGGACATTGGACGTAAAGGAGATGTTGATATTATTCCCATTTTACAGATGAGGAAAGTGAGAGTCAGAGATATCAAGAATGCTCCTGTTTCCAAAGGTGGCAAATTTACAAAATTTACCAAATTCTGTCCAGATTTCATGGCTTTAATAGGAGCAATATAAAAATTCCTTTTAAAAAAGTAGGGTTCTTGAGGGCTCTTGGAAGTTGTGAGAGCTATGTGATAAGAATGCTAAGCATTTACCGTATATAAAACTTCAGCAAAGTGAAGGCAAGTAAGGGGTGCAGAGGAAACATTAAGAACACGGAAGAACTGTTTCACACCATGAAGGGTGACTGTGGACCATTGAGAAACAGTAATAAAAGAGAGTCCAACCAAGCATGCAGAAATCAGAAATTGGATTGCTCTTTGGAAACAAATGCCACTAGCAATTGCAGAGATATTTTTTAGTCTGAAATAAGCATAACCCTTTAAGTCCACATCTTTCTTGTTCTCCTTTCTCTGTGTTTAACGGGCAAATCACTTTGGTCAGTGAATTTCAACATTTGAAATGCAAGCAATCATGACTTCATTAATGTAATGCTATGAAGTTTGTAACCCCAAATTTAAGAACCTAAAAGAGTCTGTTTCCAAACTCCAAATTCTTCTTAGCTTTTTTCTTTTTAGAGATAGGTGCAACAATTCAGTATAGCTATTTACGAACAACAATCAGCTTCAGCAATAAAAAAAAATTATCATTCAGGCAGGACTTGATCTCAAGTCCTCATTATCTGGGTAATGTGCTAAAATTTCCAGCAGCCATGGAAATTTGCACCCATTCATGCACCTATCATATGGAACAATCACAACAAAATAAGACAATGGAAAAATAACAAATTTCTACTCTTATGGGAGTTCAGATTTCAATATTAAAACTCTCTAAATATTATAAGCAATTTTTTTAAAAAAAGGAATTCATCAGTCTGGTAAAATATTAATGCAGTTGAAGGATTCTATGTTGCTACATCTATATCTAGTATTCTTGAGTGACAATATATATAACATGGAATGTATTTTAAAATCTCTGATCCTGCAGTTTCTATGTGGAATCAATTATTTGAAATCCTAAATACAAACATGACAAAAGTGAACAAAATTCTTCTTGCTGATCTCTTTTAAGTTCCTTCAAAATGCATGTACATGTCTTTTGTGTAAGTATGACAAAATTCTAAATGTTGTTTTGTTTCATTATGTGGCTCTTATGATAGGACATTTATTTTTAGTAAGATTATTCATCCTGTAAATGTCTCTCTTTGTTTTATCAAATATGCTAATAAAATAGATTTTATGTGTGATTTTGTGTGTGTGTATTTATAGGAAACAAAGCATAGCTACTACTGCATCAGCATGTTAGTAAGAAAGGTGTTGGAATTGATCCATTCCGGATATTTAGGAGTTTAAGAAACAGTATATAAGAACTTCATTAAGCCCCTGACGAAACATCATATCCCAACTCTTCAGAGCATGAGGAAGATCAGCACTGGAATTCTAAGAGTTCAAGGTCAAGTGGAGGAAGAGAGGTCCATTGAGGATGCTGAGAAGAAGATGTATCCAGAGAGAGCGCCAGAGCTTATCATCATGGAGAAGGTTATCCCTAAAACGTTCCTGGAAAGTGAGCAAATGCTCTATCAGTAAATAGGAACTAAGATGCTTCAGGCCAAAGAACGTGGGTGAGCAGACACAAAAATACAAAAGTGGGGTGTGGAGCAGAAACTTTGGTTTGAGAAAAAAAATCTGACAATAACATGGTGAATGGATAAAATGGGTGTTAGATGGGAGGCAGAGAGAGCCTGAGAATACTATTTCTATGGAATTGAATAAGGCAGTAGCCACAAGGATGGAAAGAAGGAGACAGTTTGGAGGAATAATTTTGCAAAGTAGAATCACCAGGATCTGGATTAGAATAAAGAACAGGGAGGAGTCTAAGATGATTCCCAGGTTCCTGATTTGGATGACTGAATTCATGGCGGGCCTTTCACTGAGATGGGGAAAGTTCAGAAGAGGAGCACATACAGACTGGAGAGGGCTTTGAGCTGTCTGTGAGTAACTTAAGCAATGCAATAAATACTCTGAACCACAGGAGACAGGTCTGATGTAGAGACATGGATTTGGGTGTTACTAACATATGTTACTAGGCCTCTAGCTGTTGACGCTATGGAACTGATAAGCTCACAAAGAGCAATGTTAATATCAGAAAGCAGTAGAGAGGTCATTCTTGGTAATTACCAACATTAGAGGACTGGGAAGGAAGGGGATCTGGGAAAAAACCCACCAAGATGAAGTGAAAAGATTAGTGGCATGGGACTCAAGAGAGCTCTTTTCCGTTAACCAAGGAAGAGTTGTTCCAAGCAGGGCAATGTCAAACGTGGTCAGGTGATTCAGAGAGTTCAAGATGTTGAATAAAAAGAGAGCAGTGGGTTAGGATGTCAACAATGACCTTTGCCAGAGCAGTGTGTCAGGGGAGTAGAAAGAGCAGAATCTTGACTATAGTTCACTGAAGAGTCAATAAGGGAAGAAAGACTATTCATTGGAGTAGCTTGCTGAGAGGGACAAGAGTTGCTGGTGGGGAATTAAAAGCCAGAGAGTGTGTATTTTTAAATAGAGGAACTTGAGCTTGTCTAGGCCTCTTAATGGAACGAGAGAGTAAGATGTTGAAATCCCAGGAGAAGAAATAACTTTTATAGCAAGTTACCAGAGGAGATGGGAAGAAATAGATTCAGGAACCTAGGTAGAGAGTCTAAAACAACATATCTTCTTTAGAGAATTTGGGGAAGGAGTGAGATTTGGCACAACCCCAGTTCTTCCCAACCTCCCCCAAAGCATGCTGCAAAGCATTCTGGTCCACATTTTCCTTATTGTTTTATTAGCGTATGCTGAATAATTGGAGTGTTTTCTTCAGGTTTTTATTCTTCCCAATATTTAATCAAATGAAATGAAATTAATGATGTTTAATCAAATAAACAAAATATATTTGTTTATTAGTTATGTTTTCATGTTTTTTTATTTTTTTGATGATGCAGTCTTTCTGGCACAAGCATTTGCAAATTAAGGGTTATTAAATCCACAAGAATTGAAAAACCCTGATTGCCAGCCCTAATTATCAGCTTTAATTCTTTCAGTTGTGTGAGTGTTGGTGTCATAAGGCAATTCCCAAATGTCTGTTTCCAGACTTTCTTATGCTATAGTTTTAAGAACTACAAAAACTGAAGCTCCTCTCCTTATGCAATTTGCTCTGACATTTTCCTGAAAATCAAACCCTTAGTTTCTAGTTACTTATAGTCTCTCTCTCTCCTTTCTTTCCTCCCTCTCTCCCTTTCTTTCTCTCCTCACCTCCCTCTTCCCTCCCTTCCTCCCTCCCTCCCTTCCTCCCTTCCTTCCTTCCTTCCTTCCTTCCTTCCTTCCTTCCTTCCTTCCTTCCTTCCTTCCTTCCAAGTCACAGATTTCTCTCCTTTATATGTTGTAAATAATCCTATAATCAATATACCAATGCTAATTTATTCTTTCAGACCCTCAGCACTTCTTGCTTTAACTGAGGCAACAATCCCATTGGTACAGCTGCCACAAATCTTAATCCTCTTTGATCAACCTGCCATATGCTCCACCAGCATTACTTCTTTTAACACTTATTTATTTATTTTAAGATTTTATTTTTAAGAGATCTCTATGCTCAAAGTGGAGCTCGAGCTCACAACCCAGAGATCAAGAATGGCATTCTCTTCCAAGTGAGCCAGCCAGGTGACCCATTTCTTTAAACACTTTAAAAAATACTTATCTGCAACATGGTAAAATTGTATGGCCTTGGCAATAATAGTTTAAGAGGAGTGGTAGAAGTTTTCACTGTTGGAAAAGACAGGGTTAATAAATCTTCTTACTCCCTTACTTTACGGAGGCCGAATGCATTTGAAGATTTTTTACAATCTGTCTCCAACTTACTTTTTAGGACTTGACCACCTACACTGTATCTTATCTTTTCCACATAGGTCTATAACTGAAAATCTACACTTGCTATGGGAAAGCAGTTTCTTTTCCCAGAACATTCCATGTTCTCTCATCCTCATGTCTCATTTTCCTGAAATGCCTCTCTTCTTTTTTCCACCTTAAAAAACCCTCCTACTCATTCTTTTTTAAAAATAATTTTTGTGTTTATTTTTGTTTATTTTAAACATTTTTAAAATTTTAAATGAAAAAAACCCCTCCTACTTATTCTTTAGGGCACGGTTTAAATATCTTCTCTGTGCTCCCATAATCTACTGTTGTAATTTTCATCCTATTATGTTGTTATAGGAATTGCCAGTTGTCATTTCAAAGAATGTGAAATAGGGTTAGGAGAAGGGATTCTTGTGGTTTCTACCCAGCCTTATGCTCAGGATAAAAACTTTTGCTGACTCCATTTGAAGGAAGAGAGGGGTTATCTCAGGTTTCCATTGTGGTTGTTTACTTGTCTACTTGCTATGTCTGAGAGAAGCTTGATGGCTGGATCTGTGTCTTACTGATTTTTATATTCCCAGGACTTCGCTCATAGAAGATACAAATAGATGTAGAATTAGTAACATTTAACCACGTAAATAGGTGATCCCTAAGGATGAGCTTTGTTCATGTAAGACAAAAGACGAAAAGGAAGAGCCAAGTAGGTTACTATCTCTAATAAGCAAGGCTGTATAGCTATATTTTGAAAGTTGCAGTGAGATGTTTAGTAATATGTGGAAATGAGTGGTTTCTCACACTAGTCAAAGCTCACTACTGACCTAATTTTCATTGACGTGCATGTGGTTTCAGGGCTCACAAGTCAAATACAGCTCAGCAGTTTGTGGAATTTGAAGAGTCAGACTCTGGGTCTGGGGATGCCCAGGTGGCTCAGTCAGTTAAACATCTGCCTTTGGTTCGGGTCATGATCTCAGGATCCTGGGATCGATTTCCTCATTGGATCCTTGCTCAGCAAGGTGCCAGCTTCTCCCTCTGCCGATCACTTCCCCCGCTTGTGCTCACT
>NC_048226.1:71524414-71534601 GCF_002007445.2 Ailuropoda melanoleuca
CTCCCTCTGCTTCCCCCCCCCCCCCCCCGCAGCTCGGGCTCTCTCTCTCACTCTTGCTCTATCTCAAAGAAATCAATAAAATCTTAAAAAAAGAGTCCAAGTTTTGTGATATATAAAAAAACAAAGGAATTTAATTGCTAAAGCCAAACTTAAAGCAATCCTTATTGTTTGAGGAAAAGATATGTATTAGTATTTGTATTTGTATTATGTATGTATATTATATATATACTGTATATATATTGTATTATATATGTATATTGTATTATATATGTATAGATGTATATGTACATTGTATTATATATGTGTATATATATTGTATTACATATGTATATTATATATATATATACAAATACTATATTATATAGTATTTGTATTAATATATGTGTCTGCTATAACAAATGACCACAAATGTGGTGGCTTAAAACAACAGAAATTATTCTCTCACAGTTTGGCAGGCTGGAAGTCCAAAGTTGTTATTACTGCGCTGAAATCAAGGTGTCAGCAAGGCTGGGCTCCCTCTGAAGTCTCTAGTGGAAGATCCGTTCCTCACCTCTTGCAACTTCTGGCAGCTGCTAGTATTCCTTGGCTTGTGGCTGCATCACTCAAAGCTCTCCCTCTGTGGTCACATGGCTTTTTCTCTTCTGTCCATAGGCAAATCTCCCTCTGCACTTCTCTTATAAGGGCTTTTGTGATTGCATTCAGGGCTCACCTGGATAATCCAAGATAATCTCCCCATCTCAAGATCCTCCACTGATTGGCATTTAGGGACACCCCTTTTCCCCCTAAGGTAACATTGACAGGTTCCAGGGATGAAGACTTGGTTATCTTTGGGGGATATTTTTTACCACCACAATATACATGCATCAGCCCCGACAAATATTTGTGCAAGATGCTGTACGAGATATGGGAGAGGCAACAGTGGGCTGGGTGATTGTACCTGCTCTCAGGGACTGTACAGTTTGGTGGGAAAGCCAGATAGTAAATCAGCGATTGCAGTCTGCCATGAGGAGAAGCCGAAGGCACTAGGGAGGCCTGGTTTTGAAGGTGTCAGGGAAGGGAGGCAACACCATACCATTTGCAGCTTAGACGATGAGTGGGAGTTGGAAAAGGGGCGGCGTGGGAGGAAGGAAGTTAACCATACTTCTGCACTTTCTATGTACCGTAAAAGACAACATATTTTAGATTTCCTTATGCATGCTGTGCTCTCTTAATTTTTAGCTGTTTGTTTGTCTTTGGGCCTTTACATGCACTATTATTACGTCATGGAACACTTGCTAACTCTTCTCAACCTCTAGGTTTCTCCCAAGTGCTTGTGTTTCCATAGCATTTTCTGTTTCCCCTGCCACAACCCTGATCCCGATTCCAGCTGCCTACTTCCTTGGGCATATCCTCCACTCATTTGTTACCTTGGAGAGATCCTGGTTATGCCCTTCTTGGTCACTGCGGCAGTCCTAGCTTCCTACCTCTTAGTGCAGTACCTGGCATATAGTTGATGCCGGGAAGTATTTGTTGAGTGAGTGAGTGAGTGAGTGAATAAACACAAGTGCTGGGAAACTTCCAGCTGGGCAGGCTTCACTTACCAATCCTCCTTCTTTCATTGGATGTCTATTAAGTACGCGTCTATCAAGGTAGGCTAAGCACTATACTTGACATATGTCAGGTAGATGCAGGTTCGAGATTTGCTTTTATTCTTAATTCTGTGTGACTATGTGTCACCTAACATCCCCTGGCCTCATTTTTGTTTTTGTTCTTTGGTCCATGAAATTCAGAGCTTAGATTAAAGTATATCTAAGAGGGGCGCCTGGGTGGCTCAGTCGGTTGAGTGTCAGACTCTTGGTTTCCCCTCAGGTCATGATCTCAGGATGGGTACCCCCCCCCACAGGCTCTGAGCTCAGCAGGAAGTGTGCTTGGGATTCTTTCCCTCTTCCTCTCCCCTCTCTGTCTCCTTCTGCCCCTCCCCCCTTGCACAAGGCACCTGGGCATGTGCTTTCTCTCAAATAAGTAAATAAATAAAATCTTAAAAAAAAAAAGTACATCTAAGGTCTCTTTCTGCCTGCATTTCCATGCTTCCTGCCATTTCCCAGTCAAATTATTTCTTTGTTCATGCACCTTTCTCTTTTTGGGAAGCCTTTTGTCCTCTTGTCTCCCCTGGAGAACTCGTAATAACTCCCTATGTCAGGGCTTCAATATCTGATGCTCCCACTTCTCCCCTGAAGCTGGCAGGACTCCTCACTTTTCTTTGCAAGCATCACTGTTATAGGATGTACCACACTGTATGTAATTGCTCATGTGTTTTCTATCTCATTCCCCTCCCCACCCCTTCACCCTCAACTAGGATGGCAGTTCCATGAAGCAGGTATGATGTTTCCATAGAAATGTTTCAAATCTATCTCCCTATTCCTCAGTGCAGTTCCAGCATCACCTAACAGGGAATGCAATTGGATTAATTCTTTTTTCTGTTCTCCCATCTTACATATGAGCATTTTAGAATATAAGGTAAGAGGAAGGGAAGAGTGTCATTAATATCCTGGCAAGTCAGTGGCAACTGGGTACCAGCAAGTTCAGTCCAAACGGTTATTCTGGGTAAATATATAATTTTTAATATCTTATAAGCAGTAGATGAACTTGACTGAATTGCTCAGAGCAAGGAAGAGACATAGCCTACCTCATAAGTGGAAGTGACAGGTATTAACATTTTTGAGCTACCTGGATCCATTTAGTAATTTACTTATAGTAAATTGCTTAAATAGAACCTTAGTGGCCTAGAAAGTTAGCACATCTGCCTAAAAGTAAGCAATTTATTCTTCTCTCAGTTTTAGGATTAGTCCTTAATGGCCTCTTTAAATCTTAATGACTTCCTCAGAGTATGGAATGGTGTAGTCTTTTATGGTATTCTAACTTAAGCTTTTCAAATCAAGTCACATATATTTATTGAGCTCTATGCAAAGCATGGTGCTTAGCTGTGGGGCTAAGATGATTTTACAAAGATGAATAAGATATAGTTGTTGTCATCAAGGAGAGTACTATCTCATTGGGAACACAAGGCAGATGTGTGATATATTAAATAATAATACATGATTTAAATACAATTCAAGAAACTCTTTAAAAAAGTTTTCACGAGGTGGTAAGTCATTAGTTGGCAGGTTAATTATTCAGACTACATATAGTAGGCATTCCAGAAAGTGGGGAGAACCTTTGGATAATGTAAGGCTTTATGAAAAAGAAAGCATTTTAGTTAAGTCTTCAGAAGTATCTGGGAAGGGAGAAGGGGACATAAGTGTGAATGATCTGTTATCTGGTGGGACAGGTAACATTATCAGGAAGTAGTGGGTAGTGGGTTGTTTTAGTCCATTTGGGCTGCTATAACGAAATACAACACACTAAGTAGCTTATAGACAACAGAAATTTACTTCTCACGTTTCTGGAGGCTGGACACTCTGAGGCTGGGATGCCAAGAGTTGGGTGAGGGTCTTCTTCTGGGTTGTGGACTTCTCACATTGTTGTGAGATACATGGGTTGTATCATCTTCAAATGGTAGATAGGGGCGAGGGAGCTCTCTTGGGCATCTCTCTTTTGTAAGGTTATTAATCTCATTCATGAGGGTTCACTTCCCAAAGCCCCACCTCCAAATACCATCACATTGGGCATTAAGATTTCAACATATTGATTTTGGGGAACACAAATATTCAGACCATACTGTGGATCAAACACCAAGGTGAGACAGGGAAGTTGCAGGGAGGGAGTTTAGTTTGTGATATAGCATCTAGAGGGAAACAGACAACATATGACATGGTCTCGGCAAAAAGTCAGTGTTAAGGGAGCCAGCATAAAGGAGAAAGATGCAAAGATAATCCATTGTACATAGATGCTAGTTAATTACAGCAGCAATGACGGACAGCAGCAACAACAATGGAGTCAACAATAATTAACGATTTTTGGGTGCTTGCTAAGTGCCAGGCACATATTCATTATCTCTTAATTCTTTAATCCTCACTACTTTGTAGAGTAGTTACATTATAATTCCCATTTTACAGATGAGGGTATTGAGACATCGATCTACAAGTAGGTGGTACTTACCAGTCAAATGGCATAAGCAAAGTCTGTCCACAAATAGCCTGGGATATGGCCAAAGCCCATCTTGGCAGACTCCCAGCCCCATGAGGATCTGAGAATTAGACAGGATGTTAGGAGATGGGTTAGCACACAAGGACCTTTAATCTGGCCTGAATCACCCATTTACTGTGTACCCATGAGCCCACAGATTTAAGTCACAACTACCCAGTGGTGTTTGTGCCATTTACCTGAAATTGCCTAGGATTTTCTTACTTGGACTCTTATTTCTGCCCATTCTATCCTTCTACCTCTGACTCTGCCTTGACTGCTGCTTCCACGTTCTGCACTGGTCTTTGGACTTGCTCTCTACAGTCTTAAACGTGTTTACGAGTAGACTTGGTTGGACTGTCTCCAGCAGGAAGTTCTAGTTTCCATTCTACCCCCCAGCTTCAGTCTTGTGGGACCCAGCACTGTCCTCAGTCAATATTCCACATAGGCCAACCCTAGGTCTCCCTCCTCACTATTTCCCGAAGAGTGGGATATGGTGTGTGGGGATATGGGTGGGTTCAGAACTGAAAAAAATTGCCTCTGTGTTTGGGAATCAATGAGTTCAGCTGCAGCAAGAGTTCTTCGAGGGAACAGAGGAAGACAAGCTTGGCACAGTCCGTTGAGATCAAGATGGGAAGGGCCTTTTATCTAGAAATACTTGACTTGTAGCATTTCTAGCAGTAAAACTTAATGGGAAGATAATTATAAAACCAATACAGCAATGTATTTTAGATGCTCCAACTCTGGGGTATTATTTGCAAAATTCAAGTTACACATGAGATCTATATTAGGTAGATTTTTCTTTCCAAGTTCAAGGGATGTTTACGACCCTAGGTTATCTTAATGTTTCTTAAGGGGCGATTCATTGGAATATCAGGCTTAGATGTATAAAATGAAGATTCCAAGGTCATGCCCTTGATCTACTAGATGAGAATCTTCTTGGATTTGGAGATAGTAGATTTTTGTTTCACATCTCAAGTGATTGTTGTGCACACTGAATTTTTAATGAAAGGAAGACCAATAAACACCATAGCCACACAATCAGGCTTCACAGAATACTAAGAACTTTTGTGATTCAGTGTGATTCTGGTGATAGCTTTGTCTCTTTAGCAGTATTGTTGCTTATCTTAATAGCTCACCATTATGACTGCTTTTTTATTCTCAGTCACAATCTCTTTAGCTCTTACAATTAGCATTCTCTACTCTCCTACTTGCTACCTCCTCATTTTTGCTTAGTCCTGGTTTCTACTGTCTTAACAGTTTCTACTGCCTCATGGCTCATGCTCCCTACCTTTTCTCTGGATTTCTGTCTGCTCTACCTACTTTCTCAACAGACAATTGTGTCATCGTCCAGGCAAAAGTTGGCGCACAAGGTCTTGAATCAGAGGTTAGCGGATCTCTGCACAAGATAATGCTCATAGTTTTCCTTTGTTCTTATTTTTGATCTTCATGAATAATTTTAAGATTTGCAGGATTATAGAAGAAATAAAACTGTGATTCATATTTTCCAAGTTATGTAATTAAAATCTCATATTCCAGCATGTTTCCCCATCTTCCTCTAATGCTACATATGCCCTGCATTTAAAGTCTCCAAGAGAAATAATTTGACTTATGCAGTTAGTCACCTTCCCAAGAAGAGTAGCTGGGCTGGCAGAGCTCTCATGCTATTTCTCATGCTCTGGCCTGCCTTCAGTCAGGCACCCAGCCTTGTTCCAATTAAGTGTGGCCAGGGTAGTAAGGTCACATGGTCAGCTCTCCTTAAAAAGAAGAAACGAGGAACCAGTCAAGAACTTAGAGCATAAATATACCTTTCTGTTACGTGGCCCCATTAGAATTTGGTGATTTGGGACTTTTGGGATAGCCTATTGTGCTTTTGTTTTCTTTTTCTTTTGCCTACTATGAAAATACAGCCTAATACATCCCTGCCTTCCTCAAGTATTTGGATTCACTGGGGATGGCTCTGGAAACAAAAAGAGCTCATGGTCGGCTGCCTCACTGGGTATTTGCCACTGTGACCTTACAGTAGAAATGCAAAGATAAGGGCTGAGCATATTCCAAGAGTCACACACTACTGCTTCTCTATTCAAGAGAGGCCAGATGCACAATAAAGATTCGTGAACCTTTATTCCAAGTGCTAGCTAAAAACAAAACAATAAAGGTGGTTGAGGGAGTCCCTAGCTATAAAAAAATCACAGACCTATAGCTTCTTCAGATCAGAGAATCAATTACATGCTAGGTTCCTTGAGAAACCATGCATTATTATTTATAGCAGGCATGTCAATTGATTATTATAGACTGTACTTAAAAAAATAAGAAGCCTTGATTTATAGGCACCTGTTTTCTCACAGTGGATATGAAATGCTGGTGTCCACTTGTGTTCTTGAGACTGGAAAATTATTCAACACATCACGATCGCCATGTTATGGAAAAATCTAAATGGATAATTATTTTTCCAAACACTGGCTGTTAAACATATTACATGGAGCATGAAACTCTTATTCAAAAAGCATTGCTCCTTGCAAAGAGGAGATTCAAAGTTCATACTCTGTAAAGTCTTCTCTACTGGCGTTATTGTGAATATTTATGATATACAGGAAGTTCCCAATTATTCACTCAACAAATATTTATCAAGAGTCTATTACGTTCCAGACATTATGTGCCAGTCATGGGCAAGATAAAGTCCTTCTCTGATGGAGTTTACTTCCCAGCGAAGAGCAGAAACAAGTAAGATGATTTCAGATGGTGCGAAGTGGCTTAAAGAAAATAAATTAGAGTAATGGTCTAATGAGTAAGGGAGTAGAGTACTTTAAATAGGCCAGCTACTTTAACTAGAATAGCCAGGAAAGGATGCACAAAGAGATAAAATTTGAGTTGAGACCTGGAGGAAGAGCAAGAGGAACACTTCTTTAATGCTGGTGAAAGTGTCTATTAATACAACACTTTGTTATAATCGAGGCAAAGTTGAAGACACATGCTCTGTGACTCAGAAATTCCTCTCCCAGGTGCCAAAAATTATGTACAAAGATTATCTATTTACATCCTTAGCAATCATGCTCACGTTTGTGGTAGCCTCACAGTTCTCAACACTCAGGGCATGGCGTTGGGCTGTGTTGTACACTCTGCTGTTGATTTACTGAAAAATATATCGCTCCAAACACCTACAGTGTTTCACGCTTTCATGGCCGCAAGCTCTAAACAACCCAAATGTCCACCCACAGTAGAATGCATAAATAAATTGTGTCCCCTTATACAATGGAACACTTTACAGCAATGGAAACCAATGAAAATGAATGAATTACATCTACATACTCATCATGGATGAATCTCGCAAACACAATGTTAAATGAAAGACGACAGGCACAAAAGAATATGCGGTGTAGAGTTCCATCTCTGCAAAGCTCAAAAAGAAGGCAAAGCTAAACTCCAAGGTTTAGGGGATACAAGCTTAGGTGGCAGGGAGGTGATTACTTTCTGGGTCAGGATAGTAATTACCTCTGGAGGAGAGGGGGTTAGCGCTCAGAAACAGAGGTGTGGGAAGCTTTTGGGGGCTGACACGGTCTGTTGATTTGCAGAATAATGTCCTATCCTGATAGTCTGCATTGACCTGAATTATAGTTAGATAGCTCTTCCCTCTGCAGCACTTCTCTCAACCCACATTGTTATTTCATGCATATAACTATTTGTTATAGTTCACAGAAGAAAAAAATTCAAAAAAGCAAAATCCATGCATAAATGTGTACTACTTGTGCGAAAGAATGAGAACAAACCAAAGCTTACTATTCAATATAAAAAATGAAAAGAATTATGAAGGTGCAATTTAAAAAAATATTAGTGATATTTTTATGTTGTATTCATATGTTTAAATTATTAAATATATATGTGATTTTTATCCACAACAGAAAATCTTATATTTAATTAATTTTATATTTGCTTCTTTATTGCTGTTTGCCTGTGAAAGATGCTGAAAATTGATTTATTCTTACCTTAAACCATATCAGAAGGTGTTCTAGCTATTAGATTAACAACAGAAATAGAGACTAATATTTTGTATGATGCCCTTTATGCTAAGAATGCCTTTAAGGCACTTAGCAGAGTGAACACTGGTAGTGAATAATCTTGAGCAAATCTTGCCATTGTTATGTATTTAAAACTCTATTCATATCAAATAAGGAAATGTTGGCAGGAATGGAAGGGTTTTGTTATTATTAATATTTATTTCCAAGCCTACTTGGGGTCTATATATAATAAAATACCATGCTGAAATAATAAAGGTCAACAATCATGAAAAAGATTTACCTGTCTACTTACCTACTTGGTAATGAGGCTCACATTTGTGCTAACATCACAATGCTTACTACTAAGTGTCAGGAGTTGGGATGTATTATACAATGTTACCAACAACTATTGATTCCTGAATAACTTCATGCTTAATCCACTATTCTGCATGGAATGCTTGCAAGGTGCACAGCGATCTCATTACAAAGGAAAACTGTGCATGTTCTTTCTTTGTTCTACTATAAAAACTGTAATTTCTTTTTTCCTTTGTGTGTGCATATGAAGATGTGTCTTCACAAAAAAATGTGCTGTATTATGAAATAGAGTTTATTACCCAAGTTGATAAAATCTATTACCAGCCCTTAGTTATATGTGTCTCTTTCTGGCACCTCAAACAGGGAGCCTGAAGGTTGCTATGACAAGGGTGAGCTCACCTGCATTAGGAGCCCAGGGATTCTCTAGGAGAAAAGGGACTGAAGTGCTGTAAAAGTCAATGTTACGAAAACTTATTGAGGCGGCCTAGCTGGTCCTGAGTAAGGCCCAGGGGCAGAGTAGGCATAAAAAGGTCAATGATAAAATGATGAGGAAAATTACTATAGAAGTTAGAATGACTTAACACAGAGGATTGGCTTGGGTGGCAAGACAGATGGTTAAAGACCCACGAGTTTTCTAGGGTCTGTGAGGCAGTAGACATCGGAACCTCTCTATACCTACATCCAGGTAGCAGACTTGGGTCCTGGGAAGGTGTCTGAGGGGCTGAATCTGAGAACTGCGGTGCAGGGAAGTCAGGCCAGAGAAAGGTCTTCCTGCCTCACTTCAAGAACTAGCGCGGTTCGGCCAGTAGTCTCCACCGTGGTGATGGCTCAGCCCAGCTCCCCTACTTCGGGATGGATCAGCAAGGCTTTATGTCCTTAGAGAAGCAACAGCAGAAACAAATGGAAAATTTCTTCAGACTCGCTTGGGAAGCAGTTTCTCCAAGTACAGACTTCCACAAAGCAACAGCCTTAGAGTCATCTGGAAACTGGATAGAAATGCATGTTGTTAGGTCCCACTCTAGACCTATCGAATCAAAGTCTCTGAGGAAGCATTTTGTGTTTCAACAAGTCCTCCAGGTCACCCTGGAAGCATCCAGGGTCTAACAACAGGGGGAGAACCACCAGGAGTGGCCCTTTCCGTCTTTATGGGTGGTGACTATGAATTCTGGTACCAGTGACAGCATCAGCAATCAGTTTCAGTGATGCGGACAAAGCAGCATTGTGCCAGCTTCTGGAGAATCCCAACCTTCATTATTGCTGGGTTTCTATCAGCCTGAAGGGAGTTCTGGCTTCTGTGTGATTTGAGAATAGATCAGTTGCAACTTTGGATTCTAGAAAGCAGTCTCAGGGCTTTTTGAACATCCAGGGAAGGGGGATCCAGGAAGAGGAGAGACTGAAATCTTTCTCATCTCTAGTGAGGAGTTTTCGTTGCTGTATGGTGCGGTACCGGGGCCTGTCTTTTGCACCTCCGTCTATAAGGGGGGGATATCCTAGTTATGCAAAGAGGTATTTTTATTTATTAATTTACACTTTCATTCAGTTTTGTTTAAGATGCTAAAACTTGAAATATTTTTATTGATTAATTCAAGGATCAGCATCCTGACTTATGGTATTCCTGACTTCACTTTGGCATCTGTAAGATGGGCTTCCATTTAGTAGATGGTAGCGAGGAAGAAATCAGTGCTCCTTTCTGGAAGCAGCCATTTGCAAGGTTATGACAAAGTACTCAGCGGAGCTATGCTGCCTTTATTCTCTCAGGAAAATAGAACTAAAGTG
>NC_048226.1:71534701-71592873 GCF_002007445.2 Ailuropoda melanoleuca
TAAGGACAAAGACCTATAGCTCAAAGAGGGTCTCAAGTTGAGGTTCTCTTGGTCTGTGATTCGTGGGAGTAACATTCAAACCCAGATCCTCTCGTTTGAGAGCTTTTTTCCTGTGTCACATGGGGCTATAACAACGTTTTGCCACCAGTTAAATGTGATCTTTCTCCTTCAGGAGGGTATAAACAATGCAACGTCTTGAAGCTGGGAGGAGTGGGAAGAGATGGGAAAGGGAAGTCACTAGTTTCTTTCCTTCCAGAATAACCTGAGCATTCAGTGAGGTGATAACAAAAAACATACAGTAGTTATGTTTATACTAGGTATTCTTTACCAGGTGGATGCGAGAATCCCAGAAGATACATATATGGGTTTCAGAGGGTCTGTAAAACTTTCAAAATTATATGTAAAATTTTGTATTTATGTGTGGTTGAAACATTAGATCTTTTTGGTACTCTAGTATGCTGTATTCACATTCTTTTAATAATAGCATCACCCTGATTGGTTTTTGGAGTGTAAGTTCTTCTTTATTGGATACACTCTGGTAGGCTAGTAATAAAGGTCCCCACACATCTCCAGCCCAGGTCTAGGCATAGAGCCCATGTTAAGCTAATTAAAATAGTCATTTTGGAATTTAAATCATGAACGCAGTAATACAAGACTGAAATCATCTGGAGTTTATCCATTCTAGCAGAGGTGCCCCAGACAACTCCTATAACTGGGACCCTTTAGAATTGAGTGATTTCTATTCTTTAAGTCAGTTTATCAGCTTCCGCCTGTATCTGTAACTCCCTCATATGCTTTCACAAATTATTTTTGCTTAATCAAAGCAGTCTGTGGCTTGCAAACAAAAAGCTCTAGTGACTCTGTAACTTTTTTCTGGGGAGAAGGTTTAAAACTTTTACTAGATCTTCAGTCAGTCAGTGACCACCAGAATGTTAAGCATTGTTGGTCTGGAGCAAATGGGAAGGGATTTGGCATTGTTCTAGGAGCAGGTAATGATGGGGAGAGGGCTGGAGTGTGCTCTCTATAGAATTTGAGTGGTGGGAGCAAAACCTCATTGTACCCGTTCCTGCTTCTGAGTTGCATTTCCATTTTAGGGGTGATGCCAACAGTCCAGTTTGTCCTAAAGTGGAGCAGTCCTTTGTGGAGTCCTTTTGCTCTCTTCACATCTCCTCTCCCCTCCTCATCTCATGTTGACACATGAATGAATCTATTTTCTTTCCTTCCTAGTATGAGAGGTACTTATCTAGATTAGTATTTCTCCAAATGTGGTTGGGGCTCACCTCCATCAGAATTACATAGGGTCATGAAAAATCTATATTCCTGGGTCTTTCCTCCTGCTACCGATGGATGAACTGGCCTTGTCACTGTGTAAGGCAATTCTTCCACTTGTGTATTGGGTCTTGTCCCTTCTATCCCACCCAAGGACTTTGCCTCACAATTATCCCTGGAATCTCCTACATCAACAAACTCTCTCTGTCTAATAGACCATGCCTTTCAGTACACGAACATGCTGTATTATCTCAAGGCTTACAATAATCTCTAGACGCCTTGTTCCTATGTAGCTACTGACCTGTGTCTCTGCTTCCCTTTTTAGGAAAACCCCTTGAAAAGCTCTGTATGCTTCCTCTTCTCACTCTTTACTTAGACAACTTTAATCAGGCTTGTGTTCCCGTTACTCCAAGAAACTAATCTTTTTTAGGATTACTAATGTTATTAACAACCTCAGTCTTGTCAAACCCAATGGTCAATTCTTACCTTCCCAGCAGCCTTTCACCCTGGTTGATCACTTTCTGAGCCTTGAAAATCTTCCTTCACTATTTTTAGGGACAACGTCCTGACTTGGTTTTTCCCCGACTGCACTGTTTTATTTTCCTTTGTTTCCCCCTCTTTTCCTTATTTATAAACTGTGGAGAACCAGAGGGCTTGTTTCCCTGCTGTCTCAATCTATTGTCACTTCCTAGGTGAACACTTTCACTACTGAGTCCCTTTGATCTTTTCCCTGAATGCCATCTTTAATATTTGATTGCCTCTTCAATATCTCCACTTGAATATCTAATACACACTTCAACCTTAATTTTTCTATCTATGTCTTCTCTTAAAATGCTCCTTCCCAGGGTACCCTTATTCAAGTCAATGGCACCACCAAGCATTTATCTGCATGGGTTCAAAATCTTAGAGTCATCTTGAACTTTCTCTTTTTTTACATACCCCATAGCCAACCCATCAGCAAATCCTATTGGTTTATCTTATAAAATCTCTAGGATCCAATAACTTTTCATCCATAACACTTATCCCTAGCCACCAGTAGTCCAGATTATTGAAATAGCTTCCCACATAATGACTTGAATGATAATTTTAAAAGGTATAACAGATCAGATAATCTCCTACTCAGAATCTTCTAGTAGTTTCTATTATATTTAAAATAAAATCTAAACTCCCTATCATGGTTTATGATGCCCCATGATCTGTCTGTGCCTATGTGTGACCTTATCTTCAACCATACTTCTCATTCACTCTGCTCTAGTCTTATGGGCTTTCTTGTGGTTCTTGGAACATGCCAAGATTTTTCCTATTTAAGAGACCTTACCCTNAGAGGTGCCCCAGACAACTCCTATAACTGGGACCCTTTAGAATTGAGTGATTTCTATTCTTTAAGTCAGTTTATCAGCTTCCGCCTGTATCTGTAACTCCCTCATATGCTTTCACAAATTATTTTTGCTTAATCAAAGCAGTCTGTGGCTTGCAAACAAAAAGCTCTAGTGACTCTGTAACTTTTTTCTGGGGAGAAGGTTTAAAACTTTTACTANCAAGTGGAAGAGGAAGAAGCAGGGCTTGATCCCAGGACCCCAGGATCACGCCCTGAGCTGAAGGCAGATGACTAATGACTGAGCCACCCAGGCGCCCCTAGTCTTTCCAGGCTTCTAACATNTAGATCTTCAGTCAGTCAGTGACCACCAGAATGTTAAGCATTGTTGGTCTGGAGCAAATGGGAAGGGATTTGGCATTGTTCTAGGAGCAGGTAATGATGGGGAGAGGGCTGGAGTGTGCTCTCTATAGAATTTGAGTGGTGGGAGCAAAACCTCATTGTACCCGTTCCTGCTTCTGAGTTGCATTTCCATTTTAGGGGTGATGCCAACAGTCCAGTTTGTCCTAAAGTGGAGCAGTCCTTTGTGGAGTCCTTTTGCTCTCTTCACATCTCCTCTCCCCTCCTCATCTCATGTTGACACATGAATGAATCTATTTTCTTTCCTTCCTAGTATGAGAGGTACTTATCTAGATTAGTATTTCTCCAAATGTGGTTGGGGCTCGCCCCCATCAGAATTACATAGGGTCATGAAAAATCTATATTCCTGGGTCTTTCCTCCTGCTACCGATGGATGAACTGGCCTTGTCACTGTGTAAGGCAATTCTTCCACTTGTGTATTGGGTCTTGTCCCTTCTATCCCACCCAAGGACTTTGCCTCACAATTATCCCTGGAATCTCCTACATCAACAAACTCTCTCTGTCTAATAGACCATGCCTTTCAGTACACGAACATGCTGTATTATCTCAAGGCTTACAATAATCTCTAGACGCCTTGTTCCTATGTAGCTACTGACCTGTGTCTCTGCTTCCCTTTTTAGGAAAACCCCTTGAAAAGCTCTGTATGCTTCCTCTTCTCACTCTTTACTTAGACAACTTTAATCAGGCTTGTGTTCCCGTTACTCCAAGAAACTAATCTTTTTTAGGATTACTAATGTTATTAACAACCTCAGTCTTGTCAAACCCAATGGTCAATTCTTACCTTCCCAGCAGCCTTTCACCCTGGTTGATCACTTTCTGAGCCTTGAAAATCTTCCTTCACTATTTTTAGGGACAACGTCCTGACTTGGTTTTTCCCCGACTGCACTGTTTTATTTTCCTTTGTTTCCCCCTCTTTTCCTTATTTATAAACTGTGGAGAACCAGAGGGCTTGTTTCCCTGCTGTCTCAATCTATTGTCACTTCCTAGGTGAACACTTTCACTACTGAGTCCCTTTGATCTTTTCCCTGAATGCCATCTTTAATATTTGATTGCCTCTTCAATATCTCCACTTGAATATCTAA
The DNA here is from genome assembly GCF_002007445.2 of Ailuropoda melanoleuca. Lineage (NCBI taxonomy): Eukaryota > Metazoa > Chordata > Mammalia > Carnivora > Ursidae > Ailuropoda > Ailuropoda melanoleuca. Next base: position 71,538,788 of record NC_048226.1, read on the forward strand.
TACACACTTCAACCTTAATTTTTCTATCTATGTCTTCTCTTAAAATGCTCCTTCCCAGGGTACCCTTATTCAAGTCAATGGCACCACCAAGCATTTATCTGCATGGGTTCAAAATCTTAGAGTCATCTTGAACTTTCTCTTTTTTTACATACCCCATAGCCAACCCATCAGCAAATCCTATTGGTTTATCTTATAAAATCTCTAGGATCCAATAACTTTTCATCCATAACACTCATCCCTAGCCACCAGTAGTCCAGATTATTGAAATAGCTTCCCACATAATGACTTGAATGATAATTTTAAAAGGTATATCAGATCAGATAATCTCCTACTCAGAATCTTCTAGTAGTTTCTATTATACTTAAAATAAAATCTAAACTCCCTATCATGGTTTATGATGCCCCATGATCTGTCTGTGCCTATGTGTGACCTTATCTTCAACCATACTTCTCATTCACTCTGCTCTAGTCTTATGGGCTTTCTTGTGGTTCTTGGAACATGCCAAGATTTTTCCTATTTAAGAGACCTTACCCTTACTGTTCTTTTTGTCTGGAATGCCATCCCTCCCAGATCTTCAAGTTTAAATCAGATCCCCCATCCGATGTCATCTCTCAGAGAAGCCTTCCCTGACTGACCTATCTGATTAGTCCTCCCAGGCTTCTTTTTTTTTTTTTTTTAAAGATTTTATTTATTTATTTGACAGAGAGAGAGAGACAGCCAGTGAGAAAGGGAACACAAGCAGGGGGAGTGGAAGAGGAAGAAGCAGGGCTTGATCCCAGGACCCCAGGATCATGCCCTGAGCTGAAGGCAGATGACTAATGACTGAGCCACCCAGGCGCCCCTAGTCTTTCCAGGCTTCTAACATGCTCCTGGTGTTCTAGTTCTTCACCTACGTAATGGACACAGAGATTGTTACTTATAAAATATATGTTACATCATAAACTTATTGTTTTTAATTGATGTTATATTTCATAGTAAAAAGAGATTATTAAATGGAAGGGAGGCAACTATCAGAGAATTATTTAAAAAAATTTCTCCAGAGCTGATGGCCATGGGTTTCCAGATTGGAGGAGCCCAAGGAGATATCAGCCCAATGGGTGAAAANACCTCCATCAGAATTACATAGGGTCATGAAAAATCTATATTCCTGGGTCTTTCCTCCTGCTACCGATGGATGAACTGGCCTTGTCACTGTGTAAGGCAATTCTTCCACTTGTGTATTGGGTCTTGTCCCTTCTATCCCACCCAAGGACTTTGCCTCACAATTATCCCTGGAATCTCCTACATCAACAAACTCTCTCTGTCTAATAGACCATGCCTTTCAGTACACGAACATGCTGTATTATCTCAAGGCTTACAATAATCTCTAGACGCCTTGTTCCTATGTAGCTACTGACCTGTGTCTCTGCTTCCCTTTTTAGGAAAACCCCTTGAAAAGCTCTGTATGCTTTCTCTTCTCACTTTTTACTTAGACAACTTTAATCAGGCTTGTGTTCCCGTTACTCCAAGAAACTAATCTTTTTAGGATTACTAATGTTATTAACAACCTCAGTCTTGTCAAACCCAATGGTCAATTCTTACCTTCCCAGCAGCCTTTCACCCTGGTTGATCATTTTCTGAGCCTTGAAAATCTTCCTTCACTATTTTTAGGGACAACGTCCTGACTTGGTTTTTCCCCGACTGCACTGGTTTATTTTCCTTTGTTTCCCCCTCTTTTCCTTATTTATAAACTGTGGAGAACCAGAGGGCTTGTTTCCCTGCTGTCTCAATCTATTGTCACTTCCTAGGTGAACACTTTCACTACTGAGTCCCTTTGATCTTTTCCCTGAATGCCATCTTTAATATTTGATTGCCTCTTCAATATCTCCACTTGAATATCTAATACACACTTCAACCTTAATTTTTCTATCTATGTCTTCTCTTAAAATGCTCCTTCCCAGGGTACCCTTATTCAAGTCAATGGCACCACCAAGCATTTATCTGCATGGGTTCAAAATCTTAGAGTCATCTTGAACTTTCTCTTTTTTTACATACCCCATAGCCAACCCATCAGCAAATCCTATTGGTTTATCTTATAAAATCTCTAGGATCCAATAACTTTTCATCCATAACACTCATCCCTAGCCACCAGTAGTCCAGATTATTGAAATAGCTTCCCACATAATGACTTGAATGATAATTTTAAAAGGTATATCAGATCAGATAATCTCCTACTCAGAATCTTCTAGTAGTTTCTATTATACTTAAAATAAAATCTAAACTCCCTATCATGGTTTATGATGCCCCATGATCTGTCTGTGCCTATGTGTGACCTTATCTTCAACCATACTTCTCATTCACTCTGCTCTAGTCTTATGGGCTTTCTTGTGGTTCTTGGAACATGCCAAGATTTTTCCTATTTAAGAGACCTTACCCTTACTGTTCTTTTTGTCTGGAATGCCATCCCTCCCAGATCTTCAAGTTTAAATCAGATCCCCCATCCGATGTCATCTCTCAGAGAAGCCTTCCCTGACTGACCTATCTGATTAGTCCTCCCAGGCTTCTTTTTTTTTTTTTTTTAAAAGATTTTATTTATTTATTTGACAGAGAGAGAGAGACAGCCAGTGAGAAAGGGAACACAAGCAGGGGGAGTGGAAGAGGAAGAAGCAGGGCTTGATCCCAGGACCCCAGGATCATGCCCTGAGCTGAAGGCAGATGACTAATGACTGAGCCACCCAGGCGCCCCTAGTCTTTCCAGGCTTCTAACATGCTCCTGGTGTTCTAGTTCTTCACCTACGTAATGGACACAGAGATTGTTACTTATAAAATATATGTTACATCATAAACTTATTGTTTTTAATTGATGTTATATTTCATAGTAAAAAGAGATTATTAAATGGAAGGGAGGCAACTATCAGAGAATTATTTAAAAAAATTTCTCCAGAGCTGATGGCCATGGGGTTTCCAGATTGGAGGAGCCCAAGGAGATATCAGCCCAATGGGTGAAAAAGACCCACACTAAGACACATCATCCAGCTGCAGGGTGGAGGTTGGAATGGAGTGGCTGTGAAGAGATGAGATAGGACTAATTAGAGAGAGGGGGCGGGGCCTTGGACCAAAGTCTTTGGGTTGGAGATGCTTTACAGAACTTTTCTGCTTTTCAGTGATCTCTTAATTCCTATCTTGACTCTCAGTCAGCTTTTCCACAGCAGCCGTTAAAAACTTTCCTTTCAACCCAGGTTCCCTGGGTGTCTTCCCAGTTTTTCATCAATGCCCAAGGGCAATACCTTCTACTGAAGTGAGGAAACCAAGGGTAGGTGACCCTGTTGGGGATTTAGGTTTGTAAGTTCCATTATCCAATCTCCTTGCAAAGCTGTGTGAATTTCAAATAGTCCTTATATTATAAGGTAGATAAGTCTTCATTTCTAAAATCTTTTCACTCTTGGTTCTGTTGATACCTCACCATCCCTTAGACCCAAACTAACACATTATTTCATCCCTGCTTAATCTTTCCTTATAGCACTTATCACAATCTGAAATTATATTATTTATTTCATACTTGCATTTCTATACCACTAAAAAGACTGTAAACCGTGAGACAGCAGTGTCTTTGTCTCCTTCACTGCTTTGTCCCTCCCTCTTAGAACTGTGACTGGCATATAATAGATGTTCAATAAATATTTGTTAAATGAATAGATGAATCTTAGGATCTCTGCATGATTGTGTTCAAATATTTCCTATCATTTTCTTCTTAAGAAGTAACACAAAAAAGGGGGGCAAAATTTAGTCATTTTCATCTCTCAAGGGACTTTCACTTTCTGTTTCACACATATGGTGTTTTACTGTTTTTTCTTTACATGTGTTACATTTATAATAAACAATAAAGACACTTCCATTTAAGGTAAATATCACTCAGTACTCCATACCTACTTAGAAAGTTTATTTTCCTTTAATAGCACTTCATTGTCTGAAATTATATCATGTATTATTTGTTTATTGTCTGTCTCCCTGTCTAGAATGTCAGCTCCATAAGGGCAAAGATTTTGTCTTGTCCATGGTTGTATCCCTTGTGTCTAGACGAGCACACAGAATTGGCACCTGGAATTGGCACACAACAGGCACTTGGATAAGATTTCATTCTCAATCTCAAACTTACTATTGAATCAGATTTTCTGTGGTGGTACGAGGGGAAATTTTTAATAAACCACCATAGATAATTCTTATGAACTTTAGAATTTGAGAACCAATTGTCAAAATGATCACTAACAGATCAATAAATATAGGGCCACCAAATATTGCTGAATTTAAGGAATAGTTTCTGTTTCTTTTCTTTGAACCCAGATCACCTATTTGAAGAACAGACTGAGAAACTGGGGAACTTACGAAAGGGTAAGCAGTGGTTTCTTATCTCCCAATCATCCTGTCAAAACCAAGGAGAAGTAACAGCTCCCTTCAGCTTTTTCTTAATATTTATAACTAGTGTGTTCATTTTTTTGCTCTTCTATTGAGAATTAAAAGAAAAACAACTGTTGGGTTTTTAGGTAATGTAAATTACACTAGTCTAACTTACTTGCAAACTGTGTGAATTCAAATAGTCCTCATCTTATAAAGTAGACGTGTAAAGTACATCATACCTGAACAGAAACAAACCTTGTTAGGAGTAAATTCTGTTAGGGAAGCTTCTTACTTAGTTTCGTCCCCTCTGGATCCCTGGTAACCATATACATCGTAGCCAGAGGCATTACTTATCACCTTTGTGAGGTGATAAAAGGATTATTTTGAGAATTATTTAACTCATAGTCTACAGTGACAACTACTCGCTATACATACATATTTCCTCAAAGCGAGAAGTTTCTGCTGCCAGGCTTCAGATTCTTCTCCCTTTGGAAATTGAATTAGCCCTTCTTCCTTAGGGAAGAGTATTGGATTCTCTTCTTACTGTCCCTCAGATGTTTGCTTCTTGAGAGGAACCTTTCTGACTTATCTCAGTATCTGCTTATGTATTTATCTTTCAGTCAAAGTCTCTCAAGAACCGAATGACTATCAGAGGAAATGGCAAAGAGGTTTTGCTCCTTTTCAATGTATTCTAGAACTTGTTGGTTTTGGGTGTATTTTGCCACTTTATGCTAGATGCACCAAAATGAAAATGGATATCCCTTGCGTTGGTCAAAACCACAAAAGGGATTGGGAGAGTTCTAAAATATGTCCGCAAATTCTTTGACACTTCTCCCATCAAGAAGTGGATGCTAATTCCTCTGCCCTTGCATACGGAGTGGCCATAGGGGCTCACTTCTAAAGGATAGAATGTGGTGGAAGGGACATTAATTGAATAACAAGGCTAGGTTAGAATAGGCCTGACCTTCTCTCTTGGAACTCTCCCTTTGGAATCCAGCACCATGTTCAGAGGAAGTTCAGGCCACACGAAGAGGCCCAGCTGACAGCTCCTACTGAGATCCCAACAACAGTCAGCAAAAACCACCAGACGTGAGTGAGGAGGTTTTTGAGGTGTCACTACCCTCAGCCACTGTTTGGCTGCAAGAGAGACGGGGGCTACAGTTGGCTAGCTGAATCTAGCTAACCCGCAGAACCACAAGAGATAATAATGATGAGGACTGTTACGGTCTGACACCACGAAATGTGGGGTGGTTTGTGATCTAGCAATAGATAACCAGGAAAGCCACGATACTTGGTAAAGCTTTGGTTTGTGCTGGGCTTCTGATCCTTTTACTCTGTTAAGCCTGTACCTTTTTCCTCCTTGAAGTTTATGATGCAAAATGCTGACCCTTGTTGAATAATGTTTTAGAGAATCACGTTTTAGGCCTGACAGAGAATTAGGGACCAAAGGAGACAACAGAGTGGCACCATGTTTCAATATAAAAAGAAGTGATTTCGGAGCTGCAGAGAATTAAGTGAGCAGAGAGCTCTGGGAAAAATGGTAGAGGAGGGAGAGTTGGTTACTGGACTGAGGGCCTTGTCCCAACAGGTGATTTCTCCCCTCCATAATTTTTCTAAAGCACCAGTCCCATCACTTACCCACTTAAAAGCCTTCACTGCTCCCTGATGCATTTTCAGTATAAAAGCCAAGCTTCTTTCCCTGGCACACAAGGATCTTTATGAAGCCCTGCCCATGCTGTCACCTGTCTCTGCCAGCTCAGGATCCCTCCCACCCTCCTTCCACTCTGTGGTTCAGTTATAGCCATCAAAACAGCAGCTTCCCCGCATGTAACATTGTACTTGTTCTTCCTCTTCCCTGGAATGCCTCTCCCCATCTTTCATCCATAGTCAATTCCTGGTCATCCTTCAAGTCCAGCCTCAGTGTTGGCATCTTCAGTGTTGGGGGCATTACATACACATTCTGTGTATTCTTTAGGCCCCTGTGGTTTACCTCTGCCCTAGGACTTTCAGCCTCAGATTCTCCTTGTCCATCTCCTTATCAGGCTGGGAGCTCCTTGGAGCCAGGGTTGTGTCTGTCTGAATCCCAGAGTCCATCAGCCCTGTAACGGGCTATGGTAAGCACCCACATCTTTCCATATGAATGGATTATAGCAAGACAGTAAGGCCGGGGGAAGGATGGAGAATGGTAAGCTATTTTTTCTAGTAACTAGGAGGAAAGTTTCATTGTTATATATAACACTTGCAATGACTGCTTTAAAGTTTAGAATAAAGTGAGTGGGTCTTAGACATGGGTCTGAGCTGGGAAATTGCCTTAGGGTTAACTCTGCATGGGAGCAGGATGAGGAAATCAAGTAATTACAAAATAAACTTTATCATAGTAAACTGACAGAATACATTCTTTGTACCTACAAGTTATTTTTCTTTTCTCTTCTTCCATGTTATGTTGCACAGAGCATATCTTCTGAATGTGAATTTAACTAATTTAGTCTGTATCCCATACACTTGTGTGTGGGTAATTTTGTGAAGTGCTAGAGATGCTCGTCTGGGCTCGTAAGAGCCAACTGTTAATTTTTCAGGAGTTTTGCAGGTCAGTTATTAGACACAGTTTGAAATTGGCCAGGGTGGGGGTATTTACATCACATAAACCCACAAGTGCTACAGGTCACACACCTCTCCTCCCCCTACACCCAGCTGCTTGTTAAACATTTACTAGCTCATCAATGGATGCAGTTCTGTTTTGCTCAGTAGTATTTTTGTGCTCAAAGACTGTACAAACTATTATGTTCTTCATAACCGTATGAGAAATGAAAGATGACCTACTGGAATCTGCCACGTATGTAGGCAGGTGCCTGAAAGAACTAGACAGTTTCCTTAGGATATGGCCAAAACTCGAGACTTTCAAGTATAATAGAAATATCACCCTGGTGTTGTCACACACACAGGTATTCTCTCTATGTTGTCAATTTGGGGGGCACTATCTACTGAGATGACTGAAAAGGAGAAAGAGCTATGTTTTTCTGTGGAATTTTTGTCACTACTGTTACCAAAACAATGCTTTCTTTGTCTCTTAAAAAAAATCTATGAGGGGTAGGGACACCTTGGTGGCTCAGTCAATTAAGTATCTGACTCTTGGTTTTGGCTCAGGTCATGGTCTCAGGGTCCTGGGATCGAGCCCCAAGTCAGGCTCTGCACTCAGTACAGAGTCTGCCAGAGATTATCTCCCTCCTCACTCTCACTCTGCCCCTCCCTCTGCTCCCACTCTCACTTCCTCTCTAAAATAAATAAATACAATCTTTTAAAAAATCTATAGGGAAAGGCTAAATGATTCATATGTTAGCTGATTATTAAAATACTCACTCCTTCTGCAAATATTCACTGAATGCTGTGATATATACAAGAGGTTATCGTGGTAAATACAACACAGACCAGCCCTCATGGAGCTCAGTCAAAGTGGGGAAACAGTCAGCAAAGAACTACCTAAACTGTACATCTGTTATGAAGAAACTCAGAGCGAAGAGGAGAAAGTAAATGTATTGCTAGTAAAGCTTCAGCTTCAGGGTACGGTCTCCATTCCCCATGGATATGGAAAGACCCTCAGGTGAAGTGGACTCTGGCATGTTTTAGAAACTAGAAGGGGGCCCAAGTGTCTAGACTATTAAATGAAACAGAAACTGGCACAGTGTGAGTCTGGGGAGTTAAGGAAGGACAAGCTCATGGAGGCCCTTTCAGAAAGTTAAAGATTTTGGACTTTCTCCTAAAAATAACGGGAAGCCCTTACAAGGTTTGAAGCTGTGGAGTGACACATTTTAAAAGATTGCTTTGAACTGCTGTGTGGAAAATGGATTGGTGTGGGGGGGGCAGGGAACATAAAACATAATGAAAGATGGTCCTGTTGTGCATTGAGAGAGCAAGGGGTTGTCTAGGAGAATGCTAGTGGGATTATTATTATGAGGCCACTTATACTGGATGTCCTTTTTAATGACCTGGAAGAAGTGATAAAAATAATTTGATTACTCTTGCAGGCAATAATAGGGAATTACCCATAAAAGTGGGAAAAGACATAATTTTTAAAGCTCTAGAAAAATCATAACTAGTTAAGAAATAAAACCTTATGAATAGTGAAAATCTGTGTGCACATACATACAGCATCTAAGAATTCATCAGATCTCCTGGAACAATGCATTATGAACAGCAGCACATCTTGTCCAATGTTGTTTTGATTCTAAGAGCTCTATATTGTTTGATTCAGCAAAGCAGTTATTTCCAGTTAGTTCCTAGTGCTTTTAAATTCTGCTTCTGCCAGAATGATTACCAACAATCTATTTAAAGAGCTTGTAAGAGGATGGCCAACCATGTTAAAAATTGGAGATAGCTTCACTCCTGCCATGAAAGAATCAAAGAATTCTTTAACGGGAAGCTCTAGAAACAAGATACCATCAAGAATCTACACAGACAGAAAGTAAAAATAATTATTGAATAACCTAATTGGCCTTGAAAGTCTTATATAATGTTTGTTGCTTCTTCTCACAGATGAAGCATGAAAGGGTGATAAAATGCAACAATGGAATGTACAGGTCATGAAAGTGTGAATATTCAGCTTTCATTATGTCTGTTGAAGATGAATCTATCCAAATGAAAAATCCACTTTAAATTGTTATGGGAACAAGCGTTAATTTAAGTTATATCCTTGGAGAACATTCTGTTCAGTCCCTCAAATGAAAGATCATTTACCTTCTGTTACATAAGTTTAAGTTGTACTGACTATAAACTGGCTGCTTTTTGTCTTAATTCCACTTATCAAATCAAACAGAGCAGATGGTCATCTTAATGCAGCCCATTTCATCCAGCGTCACCAACAAATAACAACACGGCTAGTTTGGCATATAGGGAAATTAATGTGCTGTTGACTAGTCATTAGGTTTGCAAGCACAGTTTATTAATTTTGATTTTTACGATTATTACATTTGCTACTGGGAGAATAAGGTAATTGTCATAGTGAACAGTATCCATCTTATTCTCACACAAACTAAAAATATTAGTGCTGATACATTTTCTTTTTTTTTAAAGATTTTTTTTTTTTTTAATTTATTCGACAGAGATAGAGACAGCCAGCGAGAGAGGGAACACAAGCAGGGGGAGTGGGAGAGGAAGAAGCAGGCTCATAGCGGAAGAGCCTGATGTGGGGCTCGATCCTGCAATGCCGGGATCACGCCCTGAGCCGAAGGCAGACGCCCAACCGCCGTGCCACCCAGGCGCCCCATAGTGCTGATACATTTTCTTTTGCTTAAGTAGAAAGATGTAAAACATTGGGAATTAAAAAAAAACAGGTTATGTCTAAGTGATATAAAACAATTGATAACAAGTGATATAAAAGCAATTTGTGATGTTGATGGTTTGTATGTGATACAGTGAGATTAGATGCTTGATTAGAAATGTGTCTAATCCTGCACAGTCATGTGATTCACAATCAGACTGAGCTCGGTGAAAGACTTTTCAAATGCTGTAGGGAATTGGCCTCTCTGAAAAATCGTTTCCTTCAGGCTTTGTAGATGGGAGGCCGTGAAACTACTAAATAGTGTCCCTCCACGAGTTGGCTGCCCAGGACCCAGGCTGGTTTAAGCCAGCAAGTGAGGTGGTGTCATGGCTTTGGTACTGTGGGGGTACTTTTCAGGTAGCACTTGGTCTGAATTCTTTACACAACTTGGGTATGGTGTGGGAAGGAATAAAGGAGGGAGAAATGCAGAGAGAGGGAGGAAAGACAGGGCGAGGGTGAAGGCTTTCTAGATACCATGCAGCAGTAGCAACAGCAGACAACTTTGGAGCGTGAATACTGGAGGCAAGTGAAGCCACTTTAAATCCCACATTGTCTGGAAGAAATAGTAGCAGATAGAAAGATACATAGGTAAAGCTATGAAAATATCAGAGATAGTAAACTGAAATGTACACAGGAGCCAAGCAATAACATAAATGTAAACAGAGACCAGGAGGGTCCTATAAAAGTGTGAAGCAGGCTGCAAGTTAAGATATTGGTGTCTTTATTGCCACCAAGCATAATACCCATCAAGTTAGGATGCTTTTTAAGATACAATTTGAGCTAAAAGAAAAAGATGGCCCTATAAAACCCACCGAGGTTGATTTGTGACCCCTAAGATACTGTGCTGAGTTTCAACTTGAGCAATTGCATGCAGTGAGAGAATTTTCAACAATGACTGTAAAAGCCCCGAAACCAGAAATTGTTCCTTCTAATGGAGGCAAGCAAGATAAAAGAAGGATATATAGGAATCATATTTTAAAAGCATGCGTGGCTAAAGGATTTTTTCCCCCAGTAAGTTCCAAGTGTGGAGCGATTGGAGTTCATACCAAAAGTTTATTTTATGTTATTTATCCTGTGTGTGTGTGTGTGTGGTATATATTGCCTGAGTTAGCACTTTACTAAACTTTTCACAGTTCATTTCTTAGCACAGAATCGGTCATTGTCAACTTAGCTCTTTTTTGTGTAGTGTTACATTTCCGAGTTTAGTTCATTCCCCATCATCTATGATTGGAATTCTTATAATTTTGCTCTTATCAGTTTTCTTTGTGNATGTGTGTGTGTGGTATATATTGCCTGAGTTAGCCCTTTACTAAACTTTTCACAGTTCATTTCTTAGCACAGAATCGGTCATTGTCAACTTAGCTCTTTTTTTTGTGTAGTGTTACATTTCTGAGTTTAGTTCATTCCCCATCATCTATGATTGGAATTCTTATAATTTTGCTCTTATCAGTTTTCTTTGTGTGTGTGTGTGCATGCCGTGCGTGTGTGTTTACCTACAGTTTCCACTTCCCTTAACTTACCATTTCCAGGTACTTCCTTAGGGAGGGTCTAGTACTGAGCCAGTTGAGATTTCCATCAAGGGGCCAGTGGTGGGAACAGAGTATGAGAAGATAAAACCAAGAGACTCGCCTGCCAAAGGTGGTTTAGAAGTGGAGGAAATAAATAGGCATGTTGAAATCTGAGTCCATTGGGGAATGTGGGGAGATAAATATTGGAGCATCCATATACCAAGGCCAAAGGGCCAAAGATGGGTTCAAAGCTGGGGGATGAGTGAAGAATTTGGAGTTGGGTAGAGCTAGGTGAGGGTGAGATCAGGCGAGGAGCATACGACAGGCCATGGGCCATGTCTTTGGTCAATGGGTACGTGAATGGTGGTTGGAGTGTCAGTCTGGGACTGGGACAAGTTATATGTTGTTCTCTTCACTGCTGTTAAAGGAGATTTTCTAAAACATGCTTAGGTTTCTGTCCAAACCCCACTACTTGCTGTAATGCTCTTCAATGTGGAGTCACATCATTTTGGCGTGTTGCAATCAACAAGGTGTGTGCACTCACATTTAGATGTGTCTCATGTAATTTGTTGCTTATAATAAAGTGCTGGAGTTTGTGCAACACTTTTTTTCAATATGAATTAGAGCAGATTGACTCTCCGATTCATATTTTGTTAGTTTCTCTTGCATTTGGGGGTGTTTCTTGAATGGAAATGAAAGGTACAGTGTTACAAGTAGGTCTTGAAAAATTACGTATAACCCGAGGTCTATCTTGGGTATGCTAAAATCCTTTGTGAGCACATTTCCTAATGTGCTGATAGTTATTACTAAAACATGATTATGAATTATTCTAGTGCTGGGCTTCATCAACCTGTGGTGTGTCTATAGGTGTGTGTTGTAAATGAAAATGTTATCTGCCCTGTCTCTCCTGGAGAAAAACATGTTGAAATCTGCCAGCAAAATCCAAGCTTGATAGTTAGTACTGTCCTGTACAGCCTCACCATTCTCTCCCCTCAGCACAGGCTGTAGATTCACCTCTCCATGCTTTCCCTTGCCCTTCCTTTACCCAGAATGACTAATCCTGGGTTGCTCTATTGTTTAATTCCAGAAAGGACCATTTATGTTGTATTCTTGACTTGTACTTCCAGAAGTGGAGGGAGATAGCATTAACACAGGTGAACTGTGTCCCTGAAATTGTAGTAGAATGTATTTTTCATTATGGTTCATTTTATATAATTTCTTTTGAAAGAAAAAATATATATATTTCTTTGAAAAATTTGCTATTGAAGTCCTCTTCCAAAATCATTATATGTGATTACTTAACTTTTGAAATAAATGTTCCTAAATTTTAGAAAATATAGTGATATACCCTTGTCATGTTTCCATTCCCAATCCTCACCATCTGAGGTTGTCAGTGAAAACAACCTGAAGCAAAAAAAAAAAATATATATATATATATATATAATTTCCAACGACTTTTTACAAACTCTTACTAATATCTAAATGTATTTATATCTATAGCTACACCTATATCTGTGGCCATTGTTTATTTTTCCCAAAACGAGATCCTATAATATGATTTCTCTACAATATCCTAGACTTTGCTGTAGCTCAGTGTTTATAAATATAACTCATTCTTTTGAAGGGATGCCTTTAAAGTCCCTTGGACAGCGCTGAGAGTTAAGTGTTAGGATGACCAATCACCAGAGGCCAAAGTGCCAAGGGTAGGCTCAAAGGAGGGGATGAGCCAGGAATTTAGAGCTGGGTAGAGTTCGGTCAGGGTGAGATTAGGCGAAGAACAACCAGGGATGGCCCGTGGCTTCTGTGTACTGGTCAGTGGGTGTGTGTGATGATTGCAGGGTTGAGCTGGTCTAAGGGACCAGATGTTCCTGCAGCTTAATAATTATCGATATAGCTCATTCTTTTAAAGGGCTGCATTCTTATCCTGAATGTGCTCTGATTTATTCAACTCTTCCCCTATGTTGGCTGTTGTAAGTGTTTGCCAACTTCCCCAGTGCTTTAACAAATATCCTTGTTTATACCCTTAGGCTCTGCAGCTTTTGTCTCTGTAGAGTCCCAGAAGCAGGGCTGAGGGGTTAAAGGCCCCGTGTCTATCAAATTTCATTCTTTTGCTAGGCTACTCTCCAGAGTAGCTGCAGCAGTTCTCTCCCCTTGGATGTTTTCTCAATAATGGAATATACTTTCAAATTACATAGGTCACAATCTTATCTTTTTGCACTGGCATTCACACTTTACATTTGTAGATCAAAAGCCTAAAGTTGAAGCTTTTTACTATAAAGAAAACCTCAAGACCTTTTTTTTTTCTGTTGACAAACATATCCATTAAGCCAACAGAGGATTATAGTGAGCACGTTGGAACTTGGTAAAGGTTAATTTCATTAACTTCAGCAAGATAAGAGGGACTGGGAGATATTAGAGTCTGGAGAGCCCACCCAGGTGGGGGTGAACAGGAGAAGAAATCCAGCTACAAGTTCTAGGAGAACATCTGGTACAGATCCTAAGTCATGGAACGAGGAGTCTCACAGAATAACAGTAGTCAGACCAAGTGGCACCAGAGAGGCCCCAGGCTGAGCCCAAGAAGAGGGAATTCAGAAGCAGAGGATATTTGGAGACCCAGGAAAGCAGTAAGCAGGTGGTTAGCACTGGGGACAAGTGTTAGAAAGAAGCAAGGACTCAGTCACAGGACTGGGCAGCAGGGAAGCAAGAATCCCTGGGAGAGGCTCAGGTTTTCTAGGTCACACGGACCTACTTTCAAATTCTGACCCTGACGCTGACCAATTCTTTGACTTGGAATAAATTATTTTATCTTCACGGTCTCAGTTTCTTTACCTGTATTGCGTGGCAAGGTCTTGGTTTACTGTGTAGCACATGCAATATACATATACATTTGTTGGCATTTTGAAGACTGAATTTTTCCTGTGACAAAGGGTACATTAGCAGGTGGTGTGTGAAATGAAGTGACAGTTGTAAATCCAGTCTCCAGGATGCCATGAATACCTTGTCTTCCTGAGTAGCAGTCCAGCTGTCCCATTAGACCTGGAACTATATCTAAATCTTAGTCCCCATTTCCTGGAGCCTCCTGCCAAGTGATCTCTTGGGTGGTTGGTTAGAAAAACTATAGGAAACCCGAGGCTGCCATTTGCCTGACTTCAAGTAACACCAGTGCCCGGAATGCCCTGATGTGGGGTTAAATTCCTGGATTACCCCTTCTTGGATATCTATTTTAAGCCACCCTCCCCCACTAGTACCTAGTTCTTGTCTGTTGACTATTTTCATAAACTCTCAAAATGCTACCCAATCAAGCATACCTGTGTTATGACCCAGGCCAGGAAGGAGGCCAGAGCCAAAACCAGACTCTGATGTTGATCTCAGAGTGTGGAAACCACACCCCCGGAAACTCTTTTGCCTAATGATTTGTTTGGTCCTCAGGTAGGAAGTGGTTGAGTGTATCACTTAGGGGGCCACAGACATTGGGAACCATTCAGAGCTTGGCATTATCAAAGTTTATAACTGGGCATTCATTGCCGGAAAGTTATACCAAGTAGTTCTTGAACTGGTTAGACTAAGTTGACCCTAATGTCCTGAGAGCAAGAAGGTACTTCTCAGGAAGGTATTTTATGAATTTCTATTGCTAACAACAAACAAACAAACAAAATCAATGGCATGACAACAATAAAAGTAAGAACCAGGCAGTGCACATACTTGCTATTTTCGTCTGCGAAAAATCCATTTTCCTCTCTAAAAAACTATCCTGACTTCCTTTTGGAACCCCCCTCTTACTTCCACCCTAAGTCCACTGGATGAGCAGGTGACCCAAGTCTAGGCAATTGGCATATTTCTGTTGTCAGTCACTGCACTTAATTCAATAGTGAGCTGATCCAGTGATATTCAATCCCAAGACTTTTGCTGGAACTATGAGGAA
This sequence comes from Ailuropoda melanoleuca, assembly GCF_002007445.2. NCBI lineage: Eukaryota > Metazoa > Chordata > Mammalia > Carnivora > Ursidae > Ailuropoda > Ailuropoda melanoleuca. The sequence continues at coordinate 71,553,906 of NC_048226.1, forward strand.
GGAAACATTCCCCTTCTGCTATGGTTATGTAAACTGGTAGAACATAAACCTGGAAGTGCTGATGGTCATCTTGCCAAGATAAGGGAAGAACCTTTTAGCCAAACTATGCCTGAAGTCACACTGCCTCTGGACTATTTTAGTGACATGAAACATTAAATGTATCGTTTTGCTTAAGCCAATTTCTGTTGTATTTCTGTCACTTGCCATCAGAAGATTTCTGACTAATTTTGATGGGTTCCTGAAGTTTTCAAAGTCCAAAACTAAACTCAATACTATTGAGCTGAAGGCTCCTCTAAATTGCTAAAAAGCCAAATAACAAATATGAGGAGTGAATGTAGTTCCTGTGCACAATTGAGACAAAAAGAATTCTGAGCTAAAAACATCACAATATTCCTTTCAAGATTTAAAATGATACGCTACGGGGGCGCCTGGGTGGCACAGCGGTTAAGCGTCTGCCTTCAGCTCAGGGCGTGATTCCAGTGTTATGGGATTGAGCCCCACATCAGGCTCCTCTGCTATGAGCCTGCTTCTTCCTCTCCCGCTCCCCCTGCTTGTGTCCCTCTCTCGCTGGCTGTCTCTATCTCTGTCAAAAAATAATAAATAAAATCTAAAAAAAATAAAAATAAAAAAAATAAAATGATACGCTACGTAGCAAAAAGGAGATTGCAATCTTCAGTGTTTTATTATTACCTTTGAGCATTGAAAATAAGTGCTGTAAATTCATCTGAGATCAGACGGTTAACCAGATTATTTATAGTCCCTTCCAGTTCTTTATTCAACACAAACTGTGTAGACAATGGGGTAGACAGTGGTGGCCATAGTGTCATCAAGTGGGGAGGATTGAAAGGGAGCCATAGACAATATGAATAGTGTGACACTGTACACTATCCATAGATTTTGGAGCCAGACACACATGGATTTGAATCCTGGCTAAATGACCTAGGAAATTTTTCTTAAGCACTCAGCATTTCAGTTTTGTCATTTGTAAAATGGAGATAGCAATACTCATTCCACTGTTAAAGACCAAGTAAAATACTATATACTAAATCTGATGTACTTGATGCGTGGAATTCCAGTTTTTGTCTTAAAGCTAGAAAAGTGACTTATAAATAAAGTAACTTTATAAATAAAGATTTGGAAATTGCCTGTTATGTTTTTATGTAAATGACTCCCTCATTCAAACCTGGAACAAAACTTTTTGTTACATCTCTTGCACATGAGACTCCTTTTCTGCCCAAATAGGTACATTTTTAGTAGCGACCAGAGTTTAGATTTATTTGAGCAAAATAAATGGTAACAATGGGAAATTGTTATTTATCAAAGACTAATTGTGAAAAAATGCATAACTCTGACTCAGGTTGAGAATACAACCATTTAAAATGCAGACACTAAGACCAGTGGAAAGAAAGCTAAGGCGTTTGTAATGCATAATGTTGAAATGGCATATGCTATAGCGATTCCACTATTGAGTGGCTGTTTTGCTTTTTGATAAGCTCAATGTTTTTAAAGCTTTTGTAATGTGAATTATAGATGATACCAAAATATTTGCTAGGCCCCAGATAGCACTTTTTCTTTTCATTTGATTTTTATTTTTGTTGTAAATGCATGTTTTGTTGATGCTAAAACCGTACATCTTTGTCCATAGTGCTGTTAGTTTTATTAGGCACTAGTCTGGGCTGGCTCTCATTTACAGTTGTTGAATGTTAAACAGCATTGAAAAATGTTAAGTTGTTAGATAACTGACTAGTTTTCACAAAGCTCCTCTGGGAGGCTGAGAATTAACCAGGCTTCTTATTCCCTTTTTCACACTCCAAGGGGAATATGCTAATTCACTCTTAACTTTACAGCAATGGTGTAACATTTCACTTCTCCTAATTCACAATTCACTCAGGAACTCATGCACAAGCGCTGTGTGAGCTGATATCATTCTGTCCGGAATCTGCATCCTGAAGCCTTGCCCTCCCGACCTCAGATGCATGAGACCTAACTCAGAAGAGGGGCTCAAGGATCGTTGTGGAATGAATGAATGAAAAATTACCACGGCCATTCTCTGTCATAATGTTTTTGCTCACAAAACATCCAAATCGATGGAATCCGAAGGCGATGGAAAGTGATGTTGTATATGGGAAAACATGAATCCAGGCCTGTTAGTTTTTCTAGTAAGGCCCTTTGATGTATCTTTCAGGAACAAGTCCTGTGAGACTCTGTGGTTCAGGAACACGGTGCTTTTCCTGGATGTGAGACAACATCAAGACCCTCCTGGGACTTGCATTCTTCTTTCTGGAGGCTTGATCTTGCTGTTTTTTAAATTTTTTAATTAAAAAAATTTTTTTTAAATTTTCCCCATTCTTTCCTGACCCTCTGATGCTCATCTGATTTCTTTTTTCTTGGTTCTTGTATTTTTGTTAATATAAAGGTCTCAGAATTTAAGCTTCTAGGAAAAAATATCCCACACAGAAACATAAAAACCATCACTCTGAGTTTCTTTTATGTCTATTCAAAGCCACATGAATTTTGTCATTTTTTCCAGGTGGATTGGAAACATAGGCTCTGGAGATAGCTACCATTGCTGAGCAACTTCCTGTAGGCTAGGTATTTTGCATACATTTTCTCTTTTAATCCTCATCACACGCCCACAGAACACCTCGAGGCATTGTTATTGCCATTCTACAGCCAAGAATACAGAGGTTTACAGATGTAAAAGTCCTTTCCACTCAGGGACAGTATTTTGGTCTTTAACACAAATGGAAGGAAATACAAGATAGAGTGCTACGTCTGGACAAAATACTTTGCAACTGGATACATCATTATAGTTAACTTTCCATCTGTGATAGGATTCATTATGAATATATTTAAATGCATTTGTTTTATAATCCTATAACTATCTCTGAGTTACTCTGGAGTCTTATGTAGTGGTTTTTGTGAAATTTGATCTTTTAATGCTTACCTCCCCTTTCTTCCTACATCACCACTCACTTTCTAAAGCATTTGGGTCTCAGCTCAGTTGTTATCACTCAGATCTGCCTTCTGAGATGACTCCAACCCACCCATTACTCTCTATCTCAATGTTCCTTTTCACCTCCTTCATAACTTTTACTGTTATTCAAAATCATATTTTGGGGGCACCTGGGTGGCACAGTCTGTTAAGCCTGTTAAACCTGCCTTCGGCTCAGGTCATGATCCAGGGTTATGGGATCGAGCCCCAGGTTGAGCTCTCTGCTCAGCCGGGAGTCTGCTTCCCCCTCTCCCTCTCCCCCTCCCCCTGCTTGTGCTCTCTCTCTCAGATAAATAAAATCTTTTAAAAAAGAAGCAAATTATATTTAAAAAAATTTAGATGTATAGTTGACATACAATATTTTATTCATTTCAGGAGTACAACATAGTGACTCGACATTTATATACATTACAAAATGCTCACCATGATAAGAGTAGTTACCATCTGTCACCCTAGAAAGTTAATACAGTGTTATTGACTATATTCCCAAGTCAGATTTTTTTTTTTTTAAAGATTTTATTTATTTATTCGACAGAGATAGAGACAGCCAGCGAGAGAGGGAACACAAGCAGGGGGAGCGGGAGAGGAAGAAGCAGGCTCACAGCAGAGGAGCCTGATGTGGGGCTCGATCCCATAACGCCGGAATCACGCCCTGAGCCGAAGGCAGATGCTTAACCGCTGTGCCACCCAGGGGCCCCCCAAGTCAGATTTTTTATTCATTTGTACCCCTAACTGGAATGGGAGTTGCTTAGGAGAACTGTCTCTGTTTGTCTTATTCACCTCTGCATCCCCACTCCCTACAACAGTGCCCGGATGAATTATTCCATATTCTTCAAGACGCAGACTAAGGTAAATGGCATGGTGCTGACCCTTACACAGTGGCATTGGCAAGGGCAAGATGCTGGCGGCTCCAGTCACAGATAGACAGAAGATAGATGGCAGCATCCCTTTGTGCCAGCTGCTGTGTTGTCCTTCCAGCTCAGCCCACTCAAGTGGGTATAATTAGCTTGTGTGTCTGTCTAACCAAGTGCCCAAGTCCCAACATGAAGAGATCTTTATCTAGGTCCCTATGGGCATTGCTGGTTTGTGTGAAGCCAAGCAACCTCAGTAGTTACTCATAACTCTTGGGATTAAATCAACCTGAGCTAATCCTGGGGATTTCTGTTTCAATGTAGGATATTCGCACATTGCTTCGAAAATGACTTAACTTCTGGATCCCTGCAAATGACTGTACATACTGATCCAGAAAAAAACCCTACAATTCACCAGACATTCTGCTAATTATTTTAATGCCATTTAATTTCATCTTCAAACACAATTAGAAGTAGATGCTACTATTATCCTCATTTTTCAGCTGAGGAAACTGAAGCTTGGAGTATGGGACTTGGCGAGGTCCCACAGCTTGTGGGGAAGAGGTGCAAACCACGCTGACTATTCCCAAAGTTGATATTCACTGTCTAATTGGCAAAGATCAGACACCCCATTCTGATGTGACCTATAACCCTCTGGGAAATCAGGTTTGTCTGCTATGAGCGAATACTCACAGCCTGAGATGTGCCTGAGGGACATTGCCGGAACTTGGTCTGGAAGCTCAGAAAAAAAGTCAGGTTTTGAATCATCATATTCAAGTCCTGAAAATTACAAGTCTTACACAAGTCAATTTTTGAAAAGAGCTGATCTTAATTAATTATAACTTTGAATTATATACGTACTTTGGAGACAGACCAACTTGGGTTCAAAGCCCAACAGCCATTTAACGCTTGTGTAGACTTAGTCACTTTTTTAATCTTCTGAAGTCTTTATATGGGTTCTCATACCTATCTCATTAAATTCCTGTAAGGAGAGCAGCTAATTCAGTGCCTGGTACAGAGGATGAGGGGCAAAGGATGATTTCCTTTACTTGAAGTATTATGCTTGGGAATTTTTAAGTTGTGAAGTTTCATTTTTTCCTAAATTTGATGTTCTTCCAGTGTTCACATTAAAATATTTTTTCTATTCTTTTCATTTCTTGCTTCAGGTACAGTTTAAAATCCTAATTCATTTCCTAGGATTCGTGCACCATTGGTCTGGAAAATCTCTTGGCCATAGAGTGGCTGATATGTTCACTTTTTCTCTTCATTGAATCTTCTCAGCCTTCATCCCTGACCTAGTCTTTGTGTAATGGCTTACATTTCACCACTGTTAACCCTTCATAAATTGATGCCCCAGCTTCATTTGACATTATCCTTAAAAAATCCTTCTCAAATCATACTTCTGAAAAGTTGGGGCATAAGGCTATGAAAGAATGTCCTAAATACCTTAGGAAGTTGGGATTGGTGTTGAATCATGTTTATAGTTACGGTATAGAAACATTTGTGGTAAGAAGTAGAAATAGAAACATTCAGAGGCTTGGCCATGGCCTAGCTCAGTAATGAAAACAAGGGCCATTAATGTGGTTGGAGCATATAAATCTGAGAACGAAACTATTCAGATAAAAATAGCTGGCTCTCTAAGTCTAAGCAAGACAGGAAGCTACCTCCACCATGAGAAAGACAATGTGAATTATCTATAATATCTCCCTTGAAATAAGATTACTTTCTTTATACCTGACAGGTGACATCTAATGAAATTATCCACAATTTTTGTTCCATTCTTAAGGCAAAACAAGTTGGATAGTTTCTCATTTGTCACAGATTTCGGAACATGGGTGTAAAATTATAATAAACTTACTCTTGGGGCTCTTGGGTGGTTCGGTCCGTTGAGCATGCAAGTCAGTTTCTGCTCAGATCATGATCTCATGATTCCTGCGATCGACCCACACTCACTGGGGTGTCTGTTTAAGATTTACTCCTCTTGCCCCCCCCCGCTCCCATGCATGCTCTCTCTCTCTCAAATAAATAAATAAATCTTATAAAAAACAAATAAACTTACTCTTATTTTTACAAACTTTGGTCTTTGCTTGTTTTTGGAAGCTTGACTTACAGGCCATTTTTGTACTGCCCAACTCACTCCCAGCTTCTCAGGATTGCAAAAGGCTGCTATGGATGCTAGAGCCTGAGTACTCCAATCCCTCTGCACCTCGTGCTGCCTAAAGACATATCCTTCAGTCACCTTTCTGCATCCTTATCTCAGGTGCTGTTATGCTTAGGGCAGGTTCTGAGGCATCTGTGCGGGACTAGAACTACTGAAAAGTACTTATGATCTCCTTTGATTGGTGATGGGTAAGCATTATTATCTCCATTTTATAGATGAGGAAACAGAAGCACATAGATGCTGAGTAAATGACTCAGATGTTGAGTAAATAGTTCACATGCTTAGTAAGGTGCAAACTAACTGGAGTCAAACTCAGGGTGACCAGCTATCCCAGTTTTTTCAAGACTGAGGGGTTTCCAGGGCTGCAGGACTTTCAGTGTTAAAATGAAGACAGTCACAGGCAAAACAGGACAGGGGGTCACTCCAGGTGTCTGAATTAGAAACTCTATACTTTTCATCTGTTTTGCTTCAGACCATAAAATATTTAGCTCTCCCTAAAATACTTAGCCCACCATCTCCTCTGGTAGTCTTCACTCACCCACTGCCCTGCCTTCTTCTCCTAGTTAAAGCAGCCAACTGCTCAGCATTGCATTCACTGTGAGACTCTCACTACAAATTGCAACCCATTTACCCTCTTTTGTGGGCCACAGGAAATCGAAAGGCTGACAACTCAGTGTCTCTATGGTTTCTTGGGCCTCTAACCCTATTGAATTTCCAGGCAGAGAATTGTTATTCTTCCTCCTGGTGACAACTGTGTTGAGAAATTCAACAATTGCCCTCATTTCAAAGATGAGGAGGTCTATACAGAGAAAGAAACCTAAAGGTTTCTGGGCATTTAAATCTCACTGTCCTATTAATCTCAAATCATGTCAGGGATGCCTCAGCCGCTCTTGGCAATTTCTCTCAGCAGGGGAGGACCCTGATGGTGAAGGTTCCTGGCTAGGTTCTTCGCGGCAAGAACTCCTCCCTTTAGGCTCTACCCTTTGGTTGATCCTATTATCTGTGACAGCTTCAAGAGAGAGCAACTGCTTCTAGTGGCTTCTTTGGCTGATGGTAACAATCCTAACAATGGCTTTTTAAAGATTTTGTTGGAGTCTTTTTTTTTTTTTAATTCCAGAAAGCACCATGCTTCCTCTATAGATAATAACTGAGTTTTATGCTTAGTAGGTGCTAGAGTCCTTATTAGGTCCTCTAGTGAAACCATGGCACTTCACCATGCTCTAAGACAGTGTTTTTCACTGTGGACCTTTACTCATTAGTGGGATAAATCAGTGTCATGGGTCAAGACCAGTCATTTTGAAAAAGAAATTTTAAAAGACCAGACTATTGTAGGATATAAAAATAAGAATACATTGTATGTAGAAAGGATTAATATTATTTTATAGAGGCTTCGTGTCATTTTTTAATTTGTGTGTGTGTGTGTGTATGCTTGCACATGTACAAACACAAACACACACACATATGTAGGAAAGTATATACTTGGGATGAAAAATGTATGCCTTATTGAGTTAGATTACAATTATTAAAAATCATCTAGAAAGATTTTTAGAAAGAAAGTCATCAAACTGTTTCTTAAAGCAGTAAAACATCACAAACCACCAAAATGTTCAACAAGGGGGAATTACAAGCTCCATGCACATAATATCTTCAACATATCACTCCCGAGCTTAGCATTGGTGCCTTGAAGGTAGGTAGATTTTCAATAAATGTTGATTATTATCGTTGCTGAGAGATTAAATGTGTTCTGAGGCACCACATGATAGAATTTAATGCAGTTACTAAAATTGTTTCCAATTATTTTGTAAATATATGAAAAATGCTCATAATATAATGTTAAGAGAAACTAGTAAGTTTCATAAGCATAGATATATCATTGTATGTATGCATATATGAAAAAGATTGTAAGGAAAAACACTAAAATGTTAACTATGCCTATTTGTGGTTAGTTAGATTATGGGTGATTTAAAAATTCTTCATTTTTTAATTTTTGTTTCCTATAGTAAGCAGGTCTTACTTTTCTAATCTAAAAAAATTTATTCATTTGGCATTGCAGCAGATAAGCAAACTTATTCAAAACCACATGGTATCATAGCTTTGACTGCCTGAGAGGTCTGTTCTTGGGGCCTCATGGTGAGGAAAATTTCCACTGACCCACCCTTGTTTGAGGGGAATCTGCCACACACACTGTACAGAGGGCTCTCTTAAGGGTATATCTACTTAGTCAACAATACTGTGTTAAACTCCTTTGTGGGAGCTCTTTAGTCAGGTTCAAGGGATTCTGAGATGAAGAGAGCACAGGCTCCCTTGCAGGACTTCGCAGGCTCCTGGGGCAGAAAACAAGGAATAACTCATTCTTGTACTATATAATATTTGCTAAAGTAAAGATATGACACTGCACCCTAGGGGATGAGTTCTGAGCTCTTCACTCCTTTTTTGCAACATCTTAAGCTCCAATAATTTAAGGGCTTAGAAAACATTCTACATTTCTCTTCTTGTGTTTTCTGCTGTTTGCCTAAGGCCTGGGGAAAGCCTTGCAAATCAAGTCCCAGTAGCAAAAGTGGTCATCTCATCTCCCTCAGGTAGACAAGTTCACTAGAGGCAATAAAATACAGTGGTTAAGAACATTGGTCTGGGATTTAGCATATGATGATGTGACTAATAATATCACTGTTCTATTACCTAGGCAAATCACTCAATTTTTCCAAGTCTCATTTTTCATACTTGTATAATGAGATAAGGATATTCCATATATCCTTAGTTTTGGGGATTAAAGCACTTGGCATGGTGCCTGGCACACAGTAGGGCTCATGATATGACAGCAATTGTGATTCTGGGTTCTAATGGTTCTAAATTGTTGTCAGGGCCTGTGAGACTAAGTTGATGTGTCTCTTCTGAGCATTTACCACATACGACAAGCACTGAAAAAGCTCAAATTTCTTATCCATTACTTTACTTTTTAAATAGTGTATGAATTTTACCTGACAGGTTGTGTAGATTGATAGATTGAGAATGGAGAAATATATTAATTGAGAAACTCACAATTGCCAAAAAAATTTTCATATATATTTTAGGTAAGTCTTAAAAATTTTGAAAGAAGTTGACTAACCATGATTGTTTGCTTGCTGCATGGCGGCCACTGAGAGGCAGTCATTTTGAGAAAGGAGGAACCATCACAGTAGATCACCATTTCATTGTTTCCTTTGCTTCTCTTGGAAGATGCCATCTTCTGTCACTTCTCCACAATTCTGAATGTCTGTGTCTTTATAGCTCTGATCTGGGAAGTCTAATGCTTATATACCTCGAGTAAGCAAACAAACAAAACCATATAATAATAATTTGTGGAAATATTTGTTTTGTTTCATGCTTTAAACAGCTATGAATTTATGATAGAGCGATGCTGACTCTTTTCACAAGTGTGTGTATTAATCAGAAGTTTTTCAGCTACAAGTGAAAAGTCCAGAGATAGGTCAGCTTTGGGCACAGCATGATCTGATAGGCCAGATGAAGCCCTCAGGAAGCCATCTCTTCACCTCTCTGAACTTTCTCCTTCTGTGTTAACATCACCCCAAGGCAAGGGGCAGAGAAGATGAGACAGAGCACCAGCTTCCAGCTTACACAGTCGTCCAGCGTGGCAGCTGCAGCTAAAAGTGGGCGATGTTTCCTGACCGCAAGTCTTTGGACTGACTTCTTTGGCACAGACTGGAGTCAGCAGGTGTGCTCACCCAGGAAAGGGGAGGTGTTATCCTACCTGATCCCCAAATGAGATTGGATACTGCGCAGGCAAACACAAAAACAAATAAGCAACTTCCTCTCCTCCCAAGAGAAAACAAAAATTGAATGTTCACTACATTATTAACTGAATATAGAATAATGTCCTTCACCAAGGCACTCTCTTCCATTATGATTTAACTCACTGACATATCTTCAATTGTTAATTCTATACCGATGACCCCCATACCTCTGTCTCCATACCGAACCTCTCACCTTGACTCCAGAGCCAAATATCCCACCACTTGTTTGACACCTCGAATTCAACGTCACACCCTCGCCTCACTCAGAAATAAATCTTTCTCACACGTACATACATAGACACACAGAACATTTAAGTGTGTGTGTGCACGTATGTACGCACATGTCTGGAAGGGCGAGAGAGGGAGAGATGATATGCGTGAGTACTCGGTATTTTTAAAAGGACACTGTTGACATTGAGCTACTTAAATGAAAGAACATTTCCATATCAACTGATTCATTGGCAAAACAAAAAATTCACGACCAGTGTGTGGCCTGATCAATGTGATCCTTTCACTAAAACAATCATTAAAGGCGTCATTATGGTTTGATGCTAATAAGCAATGAGAAACAATATGCTTTTCTGCTGGGTCTCCGTAAGAAAATCTGTTAATGTATTTTTGGGCTTTTGTTCAAACTGAATGTATTGCCGATTCCTTTGAAAGGAAGGTTATTCAGTGTCACCCTGGCCTAACCTGCGGGATGTGAATCTGTTGGCAAACCACAGCGCCCAGGCCCCACAAATAAGCTGGGAGAGAGAGAAATGCCAATCAGGACAGATGTATACTCCTGTTTTTATTCATCAACTTAAGAAGCTGTCATGACGGTCACAGTGTACTTTTTTAGGTTGGTGAGTTTTAAGTTTTAAACACAAAGATGTCTTGTTTCCTGTGAATCATTATGAGTGTGGTTCCAGTGAGGGCAATACCAAGCTGTAGCCTCAGGAATAAGGGATGAATGGAAACTTCTGTTGTGACAGTCCTCTGTAAAAGTTGCAATTTTGAATGGAATTGTTTTGCACTCCTCTCATTTATTTAATTTCTCAAAATGCAAACTAAAAACGTATTTTTATAGGTGTTAAGCACTTCACCTTTTATTCTGTATTTTGTTACACTCTTGCCTAAAACTGGGTAGAGAAGGAGGAAAGACAATTTACCAGGATACAAGTGCTTCCTTTCCTTCAAAAACAGCATTGCCCAAGGTCAAACTCATCTTCCATCAAGACCAACTCTTTTCTCTTGCTTTCTTCTTTCTGTTCATAGCTTGATGATTTTTCAAATGTTTACCTCTGTCTCAGCACAGTGGTCTAATATTGATCGTGCTTTTGTTTGTGAGGATGTGATGTGAGAATTAATCATGTTTGTGCTTAAAATGGAAAGACATTCACTTCTTAATGTTTGAGCATTTTCACATTTAGGAAAATCCTGTCATTGGCAAGATATATGGTATTGGTGTGATTTCGAGGCCCTTTGAGCTAAGGATGGTGAGGAAAAATAGTTGCTTCTACTCCTGGTTTGAGTTTGCGGAGGAAAAAGTTTTAATCGAGAACAGTTCAAGTCCACAGGAAGAACTCTAGAGATTGAAAGTAGCATCATTTTTTTTTAATGTTTCTACTGCTTTTGTTTTAAAAGGTGCTTCCAAGAATCAGATAAAGAATAATTGCCGTTCATCTTTATAAATACATAGTGCTAATAGTATTGTAGTAAGAGGGCAGTTTCCCCTTCGTAATGGTTTTTAATATTGGTCTATTACATCCTCTAAGCACTTTCCTTGCAATGATTTCATTTATTCCCCAGTTCTTTGGCCCATCAGGGGTTCCTGCTCTGGCTATAAAGCATGGTACTTAAATGTACACTGAGCCTTCTCTGTAGCTTCTCATCTCCTTTCTCCATGTGTTGTCATAGCCTTTCTTTTATTTATAAGCTTTTTTTTTACCTGATATTATTGCTGCTATCGCTGCTACAGAATTTTGCTGATGTTCGAAGTTATCATTGTCAGACCAGGAAAAGACATTGTTCGAATTTCAGCAGTTCAGATAGACTTCATATCCAAGCGATGTGATTATACCTAAGTGTTTGATGAAAAATGTGGGTCATGACAAGGGACACAGCTTCAAGTTCAAGGAAGACCTGTGTGTATCTCTTAATTTATGAGGAGTTCGGCGGCATCAGCCCCAAACGAGATTATGGGGCATCCAAAGAGGTGGTGGCAGAACAGGTAAGGGCCCTCCTTTCTATTAGCTGGATAGCTGGCACTATATTACCCCAGGCCGGAAGATTTTCTTCACACCTATTTGCAGGATTTTACGAGATCAGTCAGTGAAGTGGTTGGTGACCCATTTCACCACAGTGCTTAGATGGCTTCACATTTTGGTTCTTATTGACATGGTTTTGCTCAGTCTTTCATTATGTCATAGCTGCACAAATACAAGTTTTCCAAATGGTCTCCTTGCTTTCCAACTGACCCCTAATCAAATCCATGGTTTGTGTGGTTGACCAAGTTATCTTTGTAAAAAACCTCAATTTATTAACACAATCATTCAAGATTCATTTAATTCTATAGAGCACCCCTGACATGAAGTCCCTTGTGACAAGTCTAGTGTGGGAGACAGACTTATATATGGAAAATTATGAGAAAATGTGATATGTATTTCATCTGATTAAAATTTTTTCATGCTTCTCTACTGTTAATAAGAATAAATGTTTAAATTATCCCCCTAAAATAAAATATCACAATAGATTCACAATTTGAATCTATTCTAGTGACACAGCTTCATCTCCAGGACCTTCCCCATGTGTACCCTGTGTGTCAACCACATAAAATGTGCTGATGTTCCCAGGACCTTCACCATTCCCTACAACTGGTGAATTCCTACATATTCTTCTAGATTTAGCTCAAGTGTCATTATCTCCTTTTTGACTGTGACTTCATCACTCCAAAGCAGTTAGTCATCCACTCCTTTGGGCTCTTGTGGAAAATTTTATATATCTCTTTTTTTCTTATGGCTTATACAATAGCTTATTTTATTATAATATTCACTAAATTGTGAGATTCTTGGAGGCAGGAAGTGTAAGTGTGTTTTATGCCTTCTATTTTCCCAGTGTTTAGTTCAATGACTGACACAGACATGATGCACAATGTATTTCTTTGGAGTGAGTAAATGAATGAATGAGTGAATGAACTATGAAGCCAGCATTTGAAGTTACCATTGGATTTGTTTTACAATCAACACTGTTGAAATACTCTCTACTGTTAAGCAATTATCTTCTGGTAGAACACCTGGTAGAAATCTATAAATATGTTGGCCAACAACTCAAAGTGATTAGTGCACCCAATTTACCGCAATTAGAAGGAGGACCACACTCCATAGAATTTAAAAGGTGCATTGATTACACACCTGTACAACATAAAAGGGATTATAACTACTGCAATAATCATGAAAACATATCACTCTTTTGCTAATTAGTTAAATAAGCCACTAACATTGGTATTTTATGAAAATAAAGTCAGATAAAAGTAAAAGGTGAAAAGCAGCCTCAAGAAAGTAGATTTGAGTAGAATCATCAAGACAAAGAATTTTTAAAGAAGATATAATTTCACATACATACCCACTCACATCAATGCAATCATCGTCATATCATGTAAGGTATTTTTAGAGCTAACAGAGGAAGCAGGATTAGAGCAGGTCAAATTCCATGGAAAGAAATGTGCATACAGCTTCATTTTGGAGTGGAATCTTCATCAATGCAGGATAGTGGCTAAGAGCCTGAGTTCTGGAAGCAGGCTTCCTGGTTATGAGTCCCAGCTCTATCTCCTTTTGGCTACGTAATATTAAGAAAGTTATATAACCTCTTTGTTTCTCAGTTACCTTATCTATAAAATGAGGATTATAATAACTATCTCACAGGATTGTTGAGAAGATATGAGATGGTAAGCTCTCAAAAATACTAGCTTTCATTACTATTCATCAATTTCTCCTTTGGGCTCTTATCATATCCTATCTATACCACTTTTTAGCATGTATTCTCACTGGGACTTGGTTCTTCCCTGGTTTCCATATTGTATATCTTTCATATGTTCTGTATAGTTGCTACATCCAAGATAACGGCATTTTGTTTTATCTAGGAAACGGTAATGATCATTGGTGGATGCAAGAGAAATGCCAAGACCATTAGTAACCAAAGTCATAAGATGATTGTATCCCCTTATTCTTATTGTTTGCTATATATTTCTCAGAAATCCTTTATGTTGTCCAAAAAGGCTGTGAATCAGCTATTATCACCGAATTTAGGGCTAAAATATGCACATTTAATTATAACTGAGTTAACAAAAGCTAAATGCTGAGAAAAATTATTAGAAGTTTTTGTGTAATGATGATTATATTCCCAGCCTCATAATTAGGATGGGATACAATAATTATTGTATTGATTAGAGCTATATACTGCTTTAGTTTGATAATCAGAGCCAAAGGCATAGCAATCTTCCTTCAAATACTTGAAAGGCCTGTTCTGTTGAATGACTCACTACAATATTTCAAATAATTTCTTTTATGATCAAACTTGAAAAATAAATAACTATGCAGATGATAGAGTAGATAAAAATAAATTCAATTAACGAATGCCAACAAAACAAGGCATTGTCATATTAGGAAACATAAATTAAGATGTTTAGGTCTTAATACTTACTATTTTGATTTGAAGCATTGGAAGTCGACTATGTACTGCTAGTTTAGAAAGCTTTACTCTGTTTTAGATGTGCTATTTATAACCAACTTTAAATGGGCCATTTATGTAAAATTAGCAAAAAATGTCAGTAGAACTGATTTTAATGTGTTGCTAATTACTCACATTTCAAAATTATTTTCTATACTAACCTGTGACAAAAGATCCTAAAGGACTTCCTATTCAAGAATACCATGAGAGAGTGCAATTGGAGGATAAGATAAGGAGAGCCATATAGTGTTTTCTCTTTGCAAGAATCAAGAGTAAAAATATGCTTCACGTGGAGTATTATCATCGTAGTGACTGCTTCTTTGACCAACAGGAATCATCATAGACTAAAAGCTTTGTCAGCTGTGCCTCGAACAAAGTTATTGTTTTGTCAAAATCAAGTGAATGAATGAAAAAATAAATGGATACATTTAAAAAACTAAGTTTGTGATATCTGTGCATAGCTATATGGTTCCCTATTGAACAGGTCTCATATTGAGAAAGCAATCAATTAAAAGTTCCAGCTAAAGATGGAGGATTGAGCATACACATCTAAGTTTCAGTCCCTAAATTCCCACTTAATAACAATAAATGGATTTTTATGAGTTAGTTTTTGCAGCATAAGAAAATACTACAAAATGTAGTGGCTTAAAACAACACCTGTTTATTTAGCTCATGATTCTGAGATCAGTGCTGTGACCTGGGCTCAAAAAGCTGATTTATCTGGTCTCAGTAGGTCTTCCTAAGTCAGCTGCAAGTCAAGTTCAGCTTTGCTCATCTTGGCTGGGCTTTCACATCTCTGGGGCCTCCACTGGGACCACAGGGCTGACTCAAGCTACCATCCTCTATCAGGCCAGATTGGGTTTGTTCATACGGAAAAGGAGGGGGTGACCAAAAAAGAAAGTGAGTGGAAATGTGTAAGCTCTCCTGAGGTCTACCTTTAGAACTGACACACTGTCACTTCCGCTTCGTTCTATTGGCCCAAGCAAGTCACAAGTCCTGTCTAGATTTAAGGGATGGGAAAATTGGCTCCATTTCTTGATTGGAGGAGTAGCAAATTTACATTGCAAGAAGGATGAATATGAGGAGGAGAAAAATTAGAGGTATTTATGAAATCAATCTACCACAAAGGCACAAGGACAAAAGAGAACAGAAGAGAAGAGAACAATAATGAAATTCTGGAAGCTGGAAAGAAAACACATGAGTCACAATTGACTTAAAGACATCCGAGAAAGCTGAATCCTAACCTGGCAGAAAGCCAAGAAGCAATTCAAGGTACTGGTATAATTCACGTATCTTCCAAAGTCTCGGGAATTGGTATGTCTGGTGTATATACTAGGCATTTATGGAAGCAGAGGGTGGGCAGAGAAGGTAGAGACAAAAACAAGAGGATGCATAGAAATTCTTTTTAAGAAGTACTGTAGCTAGACGCTCCAAGCAGATTCGCTGGTCTTCCTAGCCATTAATTGCCCCCTCTCCTACATCCTATCACAGAGAAAACAGGAGATTTACTTTATAAAGAGGGTGAAACCCAGGGTCCCTAGGCTTGTTGATACCCTAGGCACAACTGAGCGCTGAGATGACATGGTAGACAAAATAATGGCCACCAAAGGTGACTACACCCCAGAACCCATGAATATATTAGGTTACAGGGAAAAAGGGAATTAAGGCTACTAATCAACAGACTTTGAGATGGGAAGTTATCCTGGATGAGTTGGGCAGACCCAATGCATTCACAGTATCCTTGTAAGGGGAAGAGGGAGGCAGTTTGAGAAGGACCTGACTGTTGTTGGTTTTGAATATGGAGAAAGAGGGCACGAGCCAAGGAGTGTGGGTAGCCTCTAGAAGCCGGAAAGGGTGGATTTGGAAATGGATTCTCCCTAGAGGTTCCAAAAAGAAACCTAGCCCTGCTGACACCTTGATTTTATTCCAGTGGAACCCTTTAAGATTCTGAACTCTAGAACTGTAAGGTAATCAATTTGTATTCTGTTAAGCCACTAAGTATGTGGCCATTTGTTAGACCAGCAATAGGAAACAAATACAGGTGCTTACTGAAAATGGAAGGACAGAGTAAATATTTAGGTATTAAATACTAAGACTCTTATTAGGCTTGGTCCGTACGGTTTCCAGAATGCTGGCAGCCAGGCGTTTACCCTTTAGTCAGGAGCCTCAAGGATCTTCTCTGACCTGATCAGTCCAGACAGATTACTTAAGGATGCTGACATCTGGAATTGGCCACAGAATGGTTCAGTCAGATCACTCTACATTAAAGCCCACAGTTGAAAAGCACCGCCATGTATTCAAGCTTACTAAAGTTTTGAGTGTCTCATTCCTAAGGCTGAATAGACACCTGAGGGGAACATGTAAAAAGAAATTTATAGAGCAAAACAAATAGAGTCTGAGGAATACAGAGGAAGCTTCTTGAGGAAATAGTTTGAAGCGATGATGAAGAGAGTAGTAAATAATTAAGCAAAGGTTGGTGGCAGGGGGTGGGAAGAGGTCATTCCAGTTAGAAAGAAGCACATGTTTAAATCCCTGAAGAGAACCACATCCTGGCATGGTTTTGGTTTAGTTAGTCAGAATGACTAGAGCTTAGAGAGTGAAAGAATAAGGAAGAAAGTGAAGCGAAAAAAGCAAAGGAATAGTGTGAAAGAATAAAGCATCAGAGTAGTCAAGGGCCAATTCAGGGGCTTCTCTCAGCCCACAGTCTAATCACAAAGAAAACATTTATAGACATATAAATACACACATCCATGTCCATATACACACATTATACAAATACATAATACATACATATATATTTATGTAAATCTCAACTTCTAACGAGTATTTGACATTCTTTATGTTTTCTGATGGACAGATAGGAGAAGATCATCAACTTTTTGCATATTGAACATGCGTGGGGAGGAGAGGTTGTAAGAATTGTTGATTCCTTTGTGTGTAATGGAGGCAAAGAGGGGCCCGGCCTTCACAGAGGTAGTGGCAGAATCTAGCAATGAGATGTAGTCAGACTGACAGTTCTGTTTACTGTTCCCCAGGTCCCATGATTGTCACAGCTGATGAAAGACATGGGACAGGTCTATTGACTATTGTATCTTTCCTCTTAATGTCATAGCTTGTGTCATACCCACCTATTCCCATGACTTATGACTAAGAAGCAAAAATTCAATCTCATGGCATTTCTGGAGCTGGATGACCTGGAAGTTTAGGCTTTTTGTTTGGACTGGCTTTGCTTTTTCCCTGAATTTTTTCAACCTTGGGAGCTTTGTATATACAGAGAAGGGAAAGGACCCCCTCTTTGGCAGCACCTATGATGGTGAGTTAAGCAAAAAAACAGAACTCGCTTTTGCTAAATGAAAGAAGAACCTTTAAACTCATAAAAAGGGAATCTCTCTCTCTCTCTCTCTCACGTACACACACTAGACCATGCTGTTAACTGTCCAAATGTGCAATTAAGGACATTGGAGTTTTAAGTGGCCTACAAAATGGTTTCTGAATAATCTAGTTAACATACGGCAATGGCTCCACATTAATTGTGACTCTTCAAATGGAGTAACTCTCCATGCCCTTCTCTGGAGAACACACTGGAGGGGAAAAAAAAGTTGGCCCTTCTGACTCACTCTGCTTGTTCTTAAAACAGCAACAGAAGCAGCAAAATGCTGGGTTTAGCCTGTTGTCTTTCTCGATGCTGCAAGAGTTGCTGAAGGAGGCTGGGATCTGTAGCTAGCCTGCAGCTGTCAGCTTCATCCCCCACAGCTTGACAGCAAATAGTGGTTAAGTTTTAGCTTGCCTACTCTTTTTTTCCAGAGCCGTCAAACTTTTCTTCATGAGCGTGCGCCTTTTCAGAGCTGTAGTGAGAATTTTACTGGAACTGTGCTGTGGGTACAGCGGAATGAGGCGTACAGAGTAGACCCCTCAATAAATGTGGGTTCAAGTGGGCTGAGTAAGATTTAAAAGGTAACCGGAAAGGTGGATTAGCAAAAATCTTATTTATAGAATGTGTTGTAAACCTCCTTTAATTATAGGCATCGTTTTTAGGTCCAAGAATGTTATGATTATATATTGATTCAATTTAACAAATATTTCCTGAGTCCTACTAGCCATACTTCACCAAGAGTCTAGAGAAGGTGGAGGGCGTAGTATAAAACCATAACAGATCTGTTGCTGTCATGAAGCTTTTAATCCAGCAGGACAGATGGACTAGAATGATGATTTGTCTTTTAAAAGTTGGGAGACACAGTTGGAATGTCCTTGAAGCAAAAATCTCTTTTCATTTACTCTCTTCATTATTCATTTAAATGAAGA
This sequence comes from Ailuropoda melanoleuca, assembly GCF_002007445.2. Taxonomy (NCBI): domain Eukaryota; kingdom Metazoa; phylum Chordata; class Mammalia; order Carnivora; family Ursidae; genus Ailuropoda; species Ailuropoda melanoleuca. The sequence goes on from NC_048226.1 coordinate 71,572,716, forward strand.
GAAAACTAAGGTGACTAGTCTAAGGTTGTGAAAAAGAAAAAAAAAAGGTTTGGGTGCATGGTATTCTCTGAGAGTAAATGAGATGCTTCTGGAGCCATTCCACTAAAAGCCAGGCCTTCTTGTTCCAGAGTTAAGACTAGCTCATAGGCTGGTTCCCATTCTTTCCAATGTCATCCTGACCCCCTACTCATTCTTCCATCTCTCCTTGAGTAACTCTGTTGGGCTTTGGTATTAACTGTTCAAGAGAAGGGAGCTTCCATTCCAAATGGTGCCACCTTCTCCCAATCCCCCATGCCTCATAGATGGCCTTTCCTATTCTGGCTTGCTCATGAACTATCATATTAAGAATTCAGTTTCCAAAGTCTGAGATTTGTAAGACTTCTGAATAAGAAAATGCTTAAATTGGCCTTGGAGGAATCTTTCTGGGTGTTCGATATCTCCTGGGACTGTGCCATCATCGTGGGGCATATTTCAGGAGTTGGATGGAACCCCCAAACCAAACAGGCAGTGGTGGAGAGAATGACCCATGGAGGAGCCTACTTGCTTTATACTTTCTAGGGAGACAGGAAGCTACAATGATCTGTTGTTATCTCTCAAACTTCTTCCAAATGGTTTGCATTCATGCTGCTTTGAGAACAGTAGTACACATCTGTAGTTTGTCTGTCCAGGGCCTTCTGGAAACAGTCTCACTCTTTTGGGAACGACTTTTTCTTTCGTTCTAAACATGTAGTTCTTTCTGGAGGGCATCACCATGGTCTTACTTGACTTGAGTCCCTGTTTCCTATTGTTCAGGAGGCAAAGCTTAACTGCATGGATTTGGTTGTTTAACCTTTCCTTTAGTTACTAGATATACACCAGTACACAACCAAATAACCCCTACCCCCTGTTGTGTATCTGGCCTCACACTGAGTTTTTATCACTTGCAACCTTTAGAAGAGTCTTGCTTAATAAGTGAATCTGCTCTGACCCTGGTCCCGTGTCTCCCCTTCTCGTATATTTTTCTTTTCACTTTTATAAACTACCAGTGATTTCCATTCTTTTGTATGTAATTATATCAGTCTATTTCCTCTCCAGTTCTCCCTAGTCTTACCTTCTTTCCTTTTCCTTTTTTTCTCTCTCTGTCTCTTTTTAAACACTGCTCAGATGTCCGCTGTTCTTCCTTCCTAGTGATTAATTAACATTCATTTTATGTAAACAACCAGTTTAAAGATGTCTTCAATTACATCCTGAAGCCCCTTTTGGAAGTGATTCTTTCATGGTTATTATTTAGGATTATGTTGAAGGTAAAGATTTAGAAAATAGAAATAAATGTGTTCCTGTTGATTACCTGTGGGTTATTTTTTTTACAGATTTTTTTTGTTCTTTGCTTTTGTATATTTGAGGAGATTCCTATAATAAATATATTTTGCTTTTATTAAAAAATCATTAAAATATTTCATCATGGATCACCTAAACTTGGTACATGAATACCAACCCATTTCCCATTTGTCCTTTTGGTAAACTACTTAATTTTAAAAGATCTAAGGATAAACCCATCAAAATATCTCTCCTAGAAGAGTCAAGGGACTTAATAGCTTGATTCTCCTTGGTATATGGATGGGAAAATGAATAAATAAATGGATAGGTGAACAAATAATGTTTCCCCTGAACAAAAAGCAAATACCATGTGGGAAAGCCTGATTCAGTATAAGGCCCTCAGATAATTTGTTAAACTGTCAACTTCTTTCAGCACATTCTTCTGGACTATTTGACCAGAGATGAACATTCAGTAAACTCTTTGGGCTAAACCTAGTAATGGTATGTTTGATAGCTTTAAATAGGGAAGGGAAGCTATGCTTCTGGACTCATCCCAGCTGGTAGAGGAAAAACAGATGCCCGATACAAATATATTAGCAAGCTACAAAGACAGTGAGGAAGAAAAAGGTCAGACTGAAAATAATGCTCTCTCAAATGAAACATCTGGTCACGGACATCACCGAGGCAGTCCGTGGTCTAAAGGGAGCTATAACCCATGCTACTTTACCCAGAGTTGCCACATGGATGGCAAATTAGGAGAAAATAAGCCAGTTAAGGAGTAACTGAGGTAATTTAAAGAGAATGATAGTACCCAGAATATGGAGAAACTGGCACAGCATATAGATATAGTTCCATGAAAGTATACGTGGGATCCACATTTATGCAAAATACTCTGGTCCTATGCCTCATGCTTTCTAACCCACAGATCCACTTGAACTATTTCATATTAAGGAAAGTTTCAGGAGATTGTACGGATGCGTGTATATAAAGATGTTGATTGGAGTGTTTTTGTAAATAACAAGAAAGAAATTGAAATAAGTGAAACATCAACAAGAGGTGCCTGGTTGAATTAGGGCATATCTAAAAAAATGAATAGTATGCAGTAGTTAGAAATGACATTGGTTTAGGGGTGTCTTGCTGGCTGTCGGTGGAGTTATGTGACTCTTGATCTCAGGGTTGTGAGTTTGAGCCCCATGTTGGGTGCAGAGATTACTTGAAAATAAAATCTTTTTTAAAAAAATGATATTGATTTATATACATGGACATGGATATACATCCATTCCATTCACATGTATTTTTAAGTAAAAAAGCAGATTTTAAAGTGGTATGTAAAGTGATCCTGCTTTTGTTAAAAATATTAGCATGCATATGAATACAAGCCTATAAATACAGAATTTAAAATCTTCTGAAAAGTGCCAAATTGTTTGCAGCCATCATATTTAGGATTACAGGTATTTAAAAATGTGTTTGCAGGGCACCTGGGTGGCTCAGGCGGTTAAACACTTGCCTTCGGAGAGACCTTGGGCTCCCCGCTCAGCGGGGAGCCTGCTTCTCCCTCTCCCTCTGCCACTTCCCCTGCCTATGCTCTCTCTCTCTTAAATAAATAAGTAAAATCTTTTAAAAAATGTGTTTGTTTATCTTAATTTTTGTTTCTGTACAAAGAATACAAGCTACTAGTATAATAATATAAATTAAGTTTTAAAGGGGAGATGGGGACATTGATAAGTCAATTACTTCTTCCCTTCTCCCATTCCTTTCTTAGAGGCCCTGCTCTCCCCAGCACCTTCTTCCCACCCTCAGTCCCTGGAAGATGTAGGCATACTATATGTCACAGGACGCCATCTGTCCTGGACACTGCCCCTGGAGATCTGGAACGGAGACCCTGAAAGGCAGAGGTAGACGAGCAGTGCCTGCACTGAAAGGTGGCGCAGAGCGGGATCCAGAGTTGGCATGGTGACAAGACGAAGGCACCTGCAGGCTGAACTATGGGGGGGCAGAGAAGCCCTGAATCAGCCCTCAAAGCCAGCCTGCAGAAAGGGAGCAGGGGCAGAGGCGGAGGCGGGAGGGGAGCTGAGCTGAGCTGGGAGGCCCGCTGAGGAAGGGATGGGCTAACCTCGGCACTGAACCTCCAGCTTCTGTTCCTGCGTGACCGGACTTGATTTCGTTTGGGGCCTTTAGAACGTCTATGAAATTGTCTCTTTTATTTTTTTAAATAAAAAATCCCTTTTACCTGGGTGGATTGGAGTGAGTTTCTGGTCATTGTGATAGTCTCAACAGGGACAGCCAAGGGTCCTCGGGAGAAGCAGCGGGGTGGGACCACGGAAGAGATGCTGCCCGTAGCCACCCACAGCTTCCGCAGGAGGCTCCCCCGCGAGGCCAACACCCAGCTGGGCTTCTACTTGTCCATCCTGGGCCACCGAGACTGGGACACCAGGGGGGCAGTTCCCTTTCAAGAACCAGGTGAAAAAAATGAGGAAGTAAAATCTGGACGAATGTCTCCCCTGTGGCCGCTGGAATTCCTAAGTCCTATCTAATCCCCAAAATGTGGTTTTGTGCATTTCCTTAAAGACTTTTGAAGGTGAGGAATTTTACACTGCAGCTCTCCTTTTCAATGTTCTGAATTCTGTTGTGCAGAACTTGGCCTAATGGGCTTGACAGCCTTGGCGAAAAAAGCGCTATATAAATGCATCATCAATACAATAATATAAATTGAATTAGAATGTTCATTCTGTTCTGCCGAGTTTCCTTCCTGAGCTGATTATGTCTGAAATGGCTCTTGTTAGAAGCTTTCTCATTATGAGGAACTTGCTGTTCTTTTCCAGCCCTCTGTCAAGTACCACCTGTTTGGCACTTTCTACCCTGATTTTTTTTTAAGTCAAGTAACCCATCATGTGAGGATTTGAAGTTTGGAGTCAGAGCATTAGAATTGCAGCGTGCCGCTTCTCCTGGTTAAGTTTTTCTGCTAGGAAGTTAAGGTTGCATTTTGGAGTAAAGGACGACAGTGAGGATACGTGACTGTTGACAAGGTCAAACAGTGGCCTAACACATGACAATCTCAACATTCTCTCTGAGAATCTTCCAGTGGCACAACTCGTCTTTTATTGTTATACAGAAGTATTTGCAGTGTTCCAAGTCACTTGCCATTCAAGGGGACTGGATAAGTGTCTAAATTATGTGTTGGAGGGATGGGTTTTTTTTTTTTTATTGTAGACTTTAAATTTTTAGAATAGTTTTAGAATTACAGAAAAATGGATCAGCTAGTACAGGGAGCTCCCATGTGCCTCTCCCTACCACCCCCAGTCCAGTCTCCCTTATATTGTTGACATCTCATACCAATATGGTACCTTTGTTACAATTAATGAACCAATACTGATACATTATGAACTTAAGTCCATAGTTCATTCAGATGTATTTAGTGTCCTCCTAATGCCTGTTTCTGTTTCAGGACACTAGCCAGGATACCACAGTACACGGAGCTGTCATGCCTCCTTAGGCCACTCTCGGCTATGTAATATAAAACCCAAAACAAGCAGAAGCTCCTCAAAACCAGGTCTTGGGCAAGAGACTCAGCTTCTGAGATTCGCCTCCCTGTGGTCTCACAGTGGGCATGTACCCCTGTTCCCTCACATTGGCTCATCCCTTAACATTGCTTAAAACGGGCTGTAATTTTCACAAATGACTGAAAAAGTGAGAAACAAACAAGTTTAAAATGTATAAAAACCCCAAACAACTCAATAATAATTTTCTGAATTATAGCTATAGTACTCACCATCACAACAGAAGTATCAGCATGCTTTATTAAGCCACTAAAGATCTTTATTATAACATAAAGTTGGTTCTGATGTATGGCTTTTCTCCCTCCTAGTGTCCTAGGTCACTTGTCTTGGTACTGTCTGGTCATTGTGCTCATGGCCTTCTATGGTCCTTTCATGGCCATACAAGTACCAAAGTCCTTTCTTTATTAAAACTTGAACACTTTTTGAGTTTGAAGGTTCTAGATTATTTTTTCCCCCACTCAGTTCATAGTTTGAGATACTTGCTGCAGAGGATAGATCAAGCTTCAGAATGCCTGCAAAATCTATGATCCTTTTATAGAGAGCCACTTCCTTCTTTGCTGAAGAAAGGTTCTAGGCAGTGCTTTATGAAAATATGTTCCTATTGGTACCATTGTGACCTTGTTTTCTTAGCTATGGTTGATTAGACCAGATGCAGATATCGGCCCAAGGACAATCTATAAGCCATGAGGTCATTCATGTTGTTTTTCAAAGTGACACCTTTGTTCAGCCAGAACAATGGGGATTAAATTGGACAAATCAGTATTTCTGAAAAGAAATCTAGAGAATGAAGGCAGCTAAGCTATAGGGCAGAGGGCTGTAAAGATCATGAAAAACAGATTGTGAGTAAGCAGAAGTCATGAGTAAACCAAAATGATGAGTAAAAGGAAACCAGATGACATAGGTAGTTTAGAGCAGTAGAAAAGGCACAAGAAGGAACAGTAAAAAGCTGACTCATTAACCTAGTGGAACTCTCTGGGCTCCTGGGGATGACAAGGCAGCTGGGATCTAGAATTGCCTAGGATCCCAGGCCACCTCCTGGTTCATGCGCTTCTTTCCTTCTCTGGGAGGACTAATCTTCCAGTATCCTCAGGTTGCAAAGATATTCACGTTGCTCTCATTTCCATGTGCACACTTACATTATGTAGGTGCTGTCCTTCAAGGTCACATAAGGGAGTTTAAATAGCACTTACGCCTTGTCTCTGTTCAGGTTGGGAGGAGGTGTGATTAACACTGCAAGTGATCTAGCCTGTTCTTTGCACATCTCAAAGATGTTCCAACTTGTTTCATAGAGGTTTGACAGTCACTCCCAACGGGGAAGTAGTTTTATGAAAGCCCAAGTAATGCAATAAAAAATAATTTATATCATGGGGAAAAAAAGGTTGTACCCCCCCCCAAATTCCCTTTGTCAGCTCCTCCCCATTTGCGTTGGGTCCTTACCCCAATCAAGTTAGTTACTCATTGCTTGATTTCAGACTCATTATAGGCCTGTTCTTCATGCGCTCTCTGATAAAAAGAGTCACTAATATTTATATGGGCAAGTTACTGTTGTAAGAAATGTGTGTATATTAATTTATTTGATCCTCACATCAACCTTCTAAGAAGGTGTAATCGTCATCCTCTTTTTGTATGTAAGGAAGTACATTGAGGCTTGGATAGCCTAATAATCAGCCAGAGTTCTTACAAGTGGTAAGAGTTGAAGTATAATCTGAGATTAGAACCTTAGTTCTCAACTAGGGGCTGATGAAGTCCTGTAACAGAGACACCTGCTGTATTAGTCAGGGTTCTCTGGAGAAACAGAACCAATTGGATACATACAGAGAAAGAAAGGTTATTTTAAGGAATTGGCTCACACGATTGTGGGGCTGGCAAGTCTGACGTTTGCAGGGCAGGCTAGAAATTCCCTCAATGGTTGATGTTGCAGTCTTGAGTCTGAAGGCAAAATTCCTTCCTTTTTAAGGGACCTCAATCTTTTCTCTTAAGGTCTTCAACTGATTGGATGAGGCCCACCCACACAATAGAAAGCAATCTGCTTTACTCTATTGATTCAAATGTTAATCTTCACAGCAACATCTAGACAGGTGTTTGGCCAAACAACTGGGCACCATACCCTAGCCAGACTGACACAAAAAGTTAACCACACACCTGTTTAACCTTGTTTAACTAGTGCTTCTCACCAGGACACTCATGAGTATACTAAGGGCCTGTGTTCCTCACTGCCTCTCAGGAACTGCTGGCTGGATCCCAGTGGGGACATGGTTCAGCTCTGCTTGAAGAGTGTGCAAGCACATTCCACTTTCCAGCCTCTGTGCCCGTTGGAAGGGTCTTTCATCATTTCTACCACTTCTGTCCTCGAGTCCCTCAGAGGAAACTCAGTGCCTCCCTCCGTGACACCTTCAGAAGTGGGTGTCCATGTGTCTCCTCTTCCCCAAATCTTCTCTTCCCAGGCTCCTATCTGTAGCTCTTGGGGCCAGTCTTCATGCACTAGGCTTTCCAGAACCTTCCTCCTGTGTGAATCTCAGATGTGCTTCATGTTTAAGGCATCCTGCCACTGAGTCCCAATCCATCCTCGAGCCTCCCAAAATCTGCGACTTGCACAGATGGCAAACAACTTATCTTCTTTAGGAGAAAAGCAGATGTTTTTCTCTACCAAGACTGTCGACTTCATGAAGGCAAGGCACCAATCTAGGATATCTTTGCTAAGCTCCTAAAGCATCTACTGCTGTGTGCCTGCCCTCTCCTCCTCATGGAAAACCACGCTTGCCATCGGGAGACCCAGGAGTTTGAACCTGGAGAGGAGCAGGGAGGACACAGAGCTGGGGAAGCCATGCTTGCTGAATCCTTGCCACCTCCAGATGTCACAAAGCCTGGGAACAACTGGAATGGGATTATAATACAAAGCACTCTGAGGGCCAGGACAAAATAATGTATTACAGAGTGGGACCCAAACAGAAGTGCCAGGGAAGGTCCAGCCAGGGCTTGAAGGTGGTGACTGTAGGGTGGGAGGGACTGGAGGTGGTTCAGGAGGCAGCCCCAGAGGCAGAAAGGGCATGTCTTCACCAAGGAGGACAGGCAGAGGACCCCTCACTCACCTGTCACAGGGAGTCACCGTGGGCCTGCGTCTCACCCCCGGACAGTGAGAGTGCACAGGGAACAGACCTGCAAGGAGGTAATCCCCAGGGAGGCTGAAGTCAGGAGACAGCTCTGTGTTGTGGCAGCTGAGGGCCCAGCAGCAGGAGAGGGAGACCTGCAGGCTGACCAGGTGAGCTGCCAGGAGTGACATGCTGCCCAGTCGGTCCTGTGCCTGGCATGGCCGAGCAGAGCCCTCTGACCAGGTTGGCTGTTTAAATAGAATAGACAGCAGCTGCCCAGATGCTTCCCAACTTCATGGCTGTGCTGGGGGTGGGGTTGAAACCCAGTTGTAGGAACCTGGCTGCTTGCCTTGGCCTCTGGGCCTGTGGTTCTGCTCAGGAACTGGGCAGGGGGAAGGCACAGATGCAAAACAGGTGGCAGCCAGTGACCCTTCCTCTGCATAGCTGTGGCTCTGGCTCTTGCTCTGGTGCCTGTGGCTTCTCCTGGCTCAGAAAGGTAGCCTCAGGGGCGCCTGGCTTGCTCAGCGGGTGGGCTCCACCCTGGGCATGGAGCCCACTTAAAGAAAGAAAGGGAGCCCTGGCATTGGGGGTGGGGGTGGGAGATGATAGTCAGAGGAAGGAGGCAGGGACACAGCTGCTCTGGGGGACAGAATGTGGAGGGAGCTGTGGGTTTTTAGAAACTTTTACCCAGGCCTCAGTTTACCAAATGAGACATGGCTTTGAGTTGACCTCCTCCCAGCCTCAGTTTTCTGACACTGAAATTTTGAGCGAATCATTGTGGGTTTGCCTAGTTCTCTGATGCCTACCAGCTTGGTGACTGAGTCCTTCTTACTTTCTGGTAGTTGGCTCTGTGGCTAACATCCAGTTGACTACTAGCCTGGATCTTCCTTGGGTCTAGATTCCCCATGAGTGTGCTCTGCCTGCCTGCAGGCAAATCCCTGATAAACACTGTAAGGGTGAGTATTGGGGGAAATACACTAGAATGGCATTTTATCTCAGAGCCATAGGAATCCAACCCCCAATGTCTGCTCCTCAAAATAACCTGTCTGAACCAGATTTACTCAATATCCAGTCATTTCCACAACATTTTCTTGTACAGATTGATGTATTTTTTTTTCTATTTCATATACTGTTGGCCTTGATCCTTTTCTCCAAACATCAGAGCTTCCCAGACAAGAGGGGAGTGAAGGCAGTGGTGTTAGCCACTCTCTTCATGCAGTCGCCCCACGTAGACAGTTCCCTGTCTTCCAGTGACAGTGACTTCCGCCTGAGTTCCTCTTCCCTGGGGTCCGGCTGCCCCGCTTTGCCTGCATGGTTGTGTGGCAGATTCCAGCAGATGCGGTACTGGAAGTGCTCTGCTTTGTTTCTGGAAACTTCCATTACAGAAGTTGCCATTTCCCAAGGAGGCCTACTTCTCATATTATGCTGATTTCTTGCTAAGGGAGTAGGTGACATCCCTCATTCAGGCTCCTAATGCCAACCTCAAGCTGTCTACTAGCATCTTTTTCTCATTTAGGAATTCCCTACTTCCAGAGAAAGGCCCCGTGATACAGGACTGATAGCTCTCCATCCTTTCTGAGCAGTGTCTTGAGGGAGAACTAGCCTAATAATAAGGGTGGTGACACAATTAGTTGTCTCCCCAGGAGCCACCCTTTTCCTTGCCTTATTGGACAATCCTTCTCCTACTACCAAAATTCCAGTTACTCTTTTCCCAGCCTCCCCAATAGGCAAGTAACTCAAGATTGACGAGTGAAACCCAAAGAGATGTCTGCTAAGAGTTTTAGGGTAAGTTTTCTCTTCCTAGAAAAAGTGGAAGCATCCCATTTTTAAATTTTCTGAATATGATGTGCCTGTCTGTGACCTCTGGAACCACTGTAGCCTTTTTGGGTCATGAAGGGGAGACCTCAAGGTCACATTGTGATTGCCAGAGCACAAAGAAGAAAAGTGTCTGGGTCCCTGAGCTATTGCACCAACCCTGCAACTTCCCTGCCTTCTTGTTATAATGACTGAGATAGTTGTTATTACTATCAGCAATAATAACAGCTAACACTTCTATACAGCCTGTTATGTACCAAATGCATTTAATTATTATGTGAGATCTTAAGTGTCTAAATTGTTTACACCACACCCTTTAGTAGGGTGTCCTATTATTTGCAGCTGAAAACACCTAACCGATAGGCTTGCAATTCTGGTTCTTATTCTCTCCAAGCCTTTAAGGTCCTTGAGAGGCTTCTGTGGGAAGCAGAGTTGAGTCTTGCCCTCTAAAATATCTGATTTTCCCATCAAGCTATGGATCTTCTTTTTCCAGAAGACTTCAATGAAACCCTTTCCAAGTATCTTGAAGTCTACACGTACTGTCCTCGGAAACCAGATGTGAACTTGCCATGCCTTCATTTCCAGCCTAGTGATTTCTGAGTTACACAGCAAACAAGAATTAGTACACATATAGTTCCTAGAGGACCACCCTGTCACAAAAAACATCTGAAAGTGAGAGCTTGGAGTGAGGGTGGAAAGTGCTCCTGAGATTCCTCCATTTCTCTCATTCCCTCACTGTAATATCTCAGGAAGTCAGTCAGGTTACTCTAGGGGCTCAGGCTTCCCCTGAGGATCTGTAATCAGGCCACCGCAGTGCATGTTCATCTGGACATGTCTGCCCAGAGCAATTACTTTCCAGGATCACATGCTCCACTTGACAATACCCTGCCCACATTACATAACTTTATATGATAAAATAAACACCATCACCAAAGAGCTCTATAAATTGTAAAATATTATACAGATGGAACTTACGATGATCACAAAGATTTACTCATTACCTGCTTTCAATATTACTGGTTCTGGGTCCTAGAAATATATTTATGCCCTTGTCTGTTTTATTGCCTTATTCAACTGTCAACATAACCTGGTTCTCCACCAAATATATTGACTGTGTCAGAACTGGTAGTGTTTTCTTTTATTGCTAGGGAATACATCTCATATTTTTATTAATAATTATAACTAATGTTTGTCAACATTTTACAATTTACAGTTTGCTTTCCAGATATGTTCTCTCCTATGAGCTTCATAACAACCCCCATTAAAAATGAGAACATGGAGGCTCAGTGTTGCCCAAGATGATTCAGGAAAAAGTGGTCAAGTCGGGGAAGGAGTAGTTTCTTCTGAAGCCAAGGAACATTCTTTCCACTGAAATGCACTAACACCCCTTTAGATCCGTGCGTGGCTTCAAGATGGAGGAGGGAGCACAGGGGCAAGATGGCGCAGCTGGGTGAGAAAGGTAAGCGCACTGAAGCCAGGCTAGGCAGAGTCTGCGGGGGCCGGAAGTGGTGTGGGGGAGAGATTTCATGAATTGGCAGAAACCTGAATGACCACATCACAGATTTTAGTGACTCCTGGGCAAGATATTTGGGCAAGCTGCTTGCCCTAGTTTCCTCATTTGTAAAATAGAGTTCCCAATACACCCATCTCATTATATTGTTGGTTTACATGAGTTGGAAGAGTGTTTACCATATAATAAGCACTTAATAAATATTTGCTATTTTGGTTTCTACCCTGTAGAGGCGGCTGTGCCTCCTTCGGCAATATTTTACTTTATAACTGGGCCTTTTTAGGTGGCCTGTCCTTATGTATATGGCTTGGGGAGAGGGGTAGGGCAACTCAGCTGCTTTTCTCTCCTTACAGATCCTTCCCTTTTTCTCTCTTTGGAAACTTTCAGGATAACGTATAGATTACAGAGCCTGTGCGCAAATGTCCTCAGGGATCATCTAACCTTGATTGTATGCACCCTGGTAGTAAAGGGAATCTTGAGCTAAAATGAAAACTGTAATATTCAGCCGGTTCACTGTTTAAAGAGTTCCTTTAAAGAGCTTAATAAAGAGGATCAGCCGGATTCTTGGGTATTAAACACGTCTCTCAATGCAATATTTTAATGAGGTAAGTGTAATGCAGCAAGCCCTTGGATTAATCTTCTCTTAAACAACCCATGAGTTCAAGATGCAGAGAAAAATATCCTCGAAAAGTTGCGGGCACTTTTATTGAACTCACAGGTCGAACACAAGACACAGGGGGCTCGATTCCTAACTCCCATCAGGACGGGCTTTGCCGCTCCTTAAAAATCTCGAGGCAAAAATGAGGACCACAGAGGGAACTTGACAGTATCATTTCTTTGTCGTCCCTTTTCAGGTCCTGAGGCAGCTGTCTCTGCCTCAGTTTATCCCGGGGGCTGGTCGGAGGGCTGGGCCAGCAGGGCCCACGGAGGTTGCTCTCAGTGCCAGGGACCGAGGGCTTCTTTGCTGAAGGCACAACGGTGTGTCCTCAATGCAGAGACTGTTTTTCCTCTGCGAGCTCACAGTTTATTTTTAACCGCCGGTACCGAGACTGGTGTTGTTTGCCTGCATCCGAACGTGGGCAGCGAGGACGCGCACACGCAATCTCCGAGCATGGGCGCCCTTTGCCGGGTGTTAGTCATTAGGCAGCGGCTGGGCCTCCTTCGGCAATCCTTGCGACGGGGCCGTTTTAGGTTGCCTGTCCTTACATATACGGCTTAATTTTGATCTCTTTAGTTCGATTGTGTCCTTTGACATCCTTTATAAATTACAGCATCTTGTGATGATTGTTTTTTTTTTTTTCTTTTTCAAAAAGGAAAAGACTAGTATGTAAGTCTCTGAAATGAGAGAGAAAAAGGATGAGGAAAGAGAGAGGAAGAGCGGGGGGGGGGGAGTTTCTTCTTTTTTCTCTTAGACATGGCGAGACAGGCACAGGGGACCCCGGTGGACTTCAAAGGGCAGATGGAGTCGATGATTTCTACGGGGTTTGATTTGCTAAGTTGGACATGGATTGTCCGATTACCTCAAATAACCTCTCCACTTTTTGCTTTTGATTTACTCCTTTGATGTAGGCATTGCCTTTCTCTCTGAGGCTCTTTAAAAGGGAAATCTCTTGTGAAGGCTAACCAGGAAGTTTTAAATGCTTGATGAATGAAATTCTCAGATTGGTTGTGCCCCAATCTAGCCGATCATCCCAAGCCCCCGGGGTACTTGTTAGGCATATGGATTCCGGGGCCTCACCCCAGACCTGGGAAGGAATCAGAATATCTAATACCTGCATCTATATTTATAAAAAAGCTTCTCAGATATTTGAATGATTTGGAAATTTCTTACAGACTCCCAGACATGCTTCCATATCTGATTTATCTTCCTAGGAAGAAAGGAAAGGCAGAGAAGCAGAACTGCACTGTGTCCTTTGGGAGAATGAAAATTCTAGAAGGAAGATTCTAAAATAGAGGGGGTGGTTTTTTTTTTTAAAAACCAGTGGAGGGTTCCAAAACCAGTTTGCCTACCTCACAGTCTTGCTCTAAGTTAGCTGTGTCAGTGGAGTATAAACCTTCATCAAAAGCCATCTTAATTACTACAATTTCACGAAACCATTAGAGAAGTCCTTGTTTTCCTTCTAGCACACACTAGTCAAATGTTGATGCCAGTCCACAAGTTAATGCTGCTTTTCTGCCCTTGATATTTTGCCCATTTGAACAAAGAGCTAGTTTATGTCAAAGAAAAGATAGCTTCATTAATTAATTAAAAAGAACACACATTCACTAAAATCACCAGGTTATTTCAGTTTACCTGGAGGTGCGACAGTCATGGACATAAGTCCTATTGCTGAAACAGCATCATTTTGGCTCTGTTCCTTTCTTCCTTAGTTTCCTTATTCCTAAAATAAAAGGAAGAGATGAGAGTAGATTCTATTCTTGGGGCACATGAAGGTAATAATGGGAGTCCATATGCTATTTGCCATATTTGAAAAAGAAACCAGGATTAAACATCATATATTTACTTTGCAATAAAAGTGCATAAGCTAACAAAAAGAAACCCCATGCTTCTTTGTTTTTTGGTAATAAGTGTGTCCAGTCCATTTATTAATACTGGCTCACTCATGTTGAATTAAAGTTGTGATTGGCATTATATTGTTAATAAACAAAAAAGAGGCAAAATGTGTGAAAACATTGGGTCTATTTGTTCATTCATTTGGTCGTTCTAGCTAATAATAGGTTCAGAGATCACTCCCAGAAGCATTTAGATAACAGAATTAAAAATATTCCAAAGGTTTCAAAACACAAAGCAATGGGAGAAATATTTTAAATAGGGCACTTTTGATAGGCCCACAAGTGTAAAATCCTATCACAGGATAAGACCTCTGTTTTATGGTGGGGCTCTTCAGGAAAAAGATTCTGAGATGGGGATTTTCACTCAGGAAGTTTATTGGGGAGTGCTTATAGGAACTCCTGTGAGACAGTGAAGGAAGTGTTTTTGGGCAAAGTAGAAGTCCCCAGCCACCCCCACAGAGAGCTAGGGAAGCAGAGTGGCCCTTCAGAATAATGGCAATTTCCAGAGAGGGACTCAGCCAAGCCATCAACCTCTGGGACTCCAGAGAGTATCTGGAAGTGCAACAGGGCAGTCACCCAAGGCTGGCTCTGGTGGTGTGCAATCCCTGGTGCACCCCCTGTGACACATGTGCATCCTTGTTTCCCCCAAACCGCTAGGACCTCTGTCCTCACATAGAATCTAGAATGCCGTTTCCTTTAGACGTCTTGGTTGCTGAAGGACATTAACTGGACACACTGAGCAACGTGAAAATGCCAGTTCTTTGCTTGTTTTCACAGGAGGTGGGTCTCAGAGTTGAAAGCTCATGAATACCCCTTTTGGTAATAAAATTTTGGCCACGAAGGGAGGGCTAGGCCAGGGAAGAGAAACTAAGAGACACACGTAGCTACCATATGCTGGGTTCTATGAATTAGACACTGCAGGAATGCACAAACTTGCAAATTAGTAATTACAGCAAAGTAATATGGGTGCTTTGAATAAAGTATGATTAGAATAAAATGGAGACCATTAAAAAGACCGTGGTTAGCTTACCGTGAGGAGTATTCAGGCAAAGATTTTCTATGTAATATGAAATTTGAAATGACTTTTGAAAGATGACTGAATATTGACCAGGGATTGGCACAGTGAATGATGTTCCAGGCGGAAGAAGCAGGGTATGAAAAGGCCTGGAGGTCTGGACGTGCCTGGGGAGCTCCAATCCTTATGACGTTGTGCAAGCTTAGGTTTGGAGGAATGGCAGGCTGAGTGGCAAAGCTTGAAAAGGAGGCAGATCACAGAGGCTTTGATATCTTGCCAAGCGATTTGACTGCACCTTGAAGGTGAAGGGGAACATCTGAAAGGGGTGTGTGTGTGTGTGTGTGTGTGTTTCCTCCTTAAGGAGAAGAGTGACATGATCAGATGTACATTTTTGAGAACCCACTTGGGCAGTACACATTGGTACTAGGCTAAGGCAAATTGTAAACTCTGAGGGACAGACCTTTTTGATCTTCATTTTATGTAAATGTCGTGGGTATTCAGGAAATAAAAGCTAAGAATGGTGGTGCTTAAAATATGCTGACTTCACTTCATATTTGCTTTTTTCTGTTAAATAGAAGAAAATGTGAGGACCTATATTTATCATCCCTATTATAGTCTTCAGCAAAATTTAAAAAACTCAATTAACCTTTGCCAGACCACTTTAGAAATTCATGCTAGTGCTTTCTGTTTATCTGGAAACAATCTAATAAAATTTAGATAACTTCCTTGGAACATGTTTGGCAAAGGAAGACGTATTCTTAGATATAATGAAAATGTAGAGCAGAGACGTAGTCATAGATCCATTGTTCCATTGATCCAGCCATCCATGTATTTATCCATTTATATCTTTCCTGGCCCGTTCTAGGCATCGTGTGAGACACCGGGGATGTGAAGATGAGTAAAGTCAGCGTCTGTTCAAAGAACTTAGTATCTAAGTTCAGAGACACATTATAAGCAGATGATGGCAATACTATGTGGTAATGTAAATGCTATTTTAAAAAATTGTGTGTCAACTATACTTCAAAATATAAACTTCCAAATAAATTAGACACATTATTTATCTTGAAAAGAGTAAGCATTTGAAATTGTAATAGCAGGGTTTAAATTCCAGATGAAGAATTTACTACGAGGAGACCTTGATCATGTTATTTAACCACACTGGCATATTAGTTTTGTTCTTTGCTTTTTTTTGTTTTTTGTTTTTTTAATACAGACAAAGGGAATAATGATTGTATCTTATCCCAAAGAATCAATTGAAAAGCCATTCAAAGTAAGAGTTCACTAAAGGTGCTGCATGCAAGACCATTCATATATATCTTTTGTGAGAGCCAGTCCGCCATCGGTCCTGAATATCCTTGCATGTTCTTGCTGGATATGCCAAGATTTCAAAGCCCTGGCCTGACCGTTCTTTATTTTGGCCATCTCTCATGGTTGTGTTCGCAGCAAGCTATTTTGAGGGATGAGATAACATCTCCACCAGGTCAAAGAGTGGCTTGCTGTTCACTATTCAAGCGGAGACTACCCCAATTTCAGCGTCTGCAAATGCTGCGCCTGGTGTGTGCAGGCACCTGTGATGGGCGCTGTGTTTCATCCCCATGTACTTGTAGGTCTATATACATATATTTAATGTAGGTGTATGTATATGTGAGAATACGCATGTCTGTGCAAATATATACATACAGTATATAGATACACAGATATTTATAATAAAAATCTGTTCACAGGTGAAAAGAGAAGGGAAACATATATATATGCTCATATGTAGTATGTTCATTCATACACACATACGCATATAGATAAGAAGATGCCGACTTCAAAAGGTTGGGAGTCAGGGCCAAATCCAATGAAAAGATAGCTCCCCAATAGACTAATAATTTAAAAGAAAATCCCTTAGAACATGCTAAACCTTATTTGGTATGGAATCCTAACCACTAGGAAATACTTTATGCAAAATTCCCATTGAATAAGCTCTTCTTTCCTGTTTCTTTAGGCTGCCAAAATCCAATACAGGCTGTAGTGCAGAGGTTAATCACATCCCTTTAAGGGGAGGACCCTCTAAAATCTGATTGCCAAGTGTTACGGGAAAGTTGTAAATATGTAGTAAGTTCTGAATTAAATGTAAGGCTATTTTAATTATAAAAGCATTAATGACAGCAGGAAATTTAATGAAATAGTGGACCATGAAATCAGTGTTATCATTTTAATACATAACAGAATATGACAAACTCTATAAGATTCCTGTTCTCTTTCATGTCTATTACAATTTTCTTCTATTAGTTTCTACAAATAGAAAATTACATATAAAATTGAGTTTAACCAAATCTCTGTTAAAATCAGACAATCTGATTTGGTATTATATAACCACACTGAAATTTCATTTAATTTAGAAAGGGCTTCTCCTGGTGCCTTGAATACTAACTACTTTTCTAACAACACGTATGTAGCTCTGGGTTTGACAGGGGAATAATCCTTGTGCTGAACAATAGAGCCAGATTTTAACAGAAAGAATGAAATCGGATAGAAATGGAGAGCTTGACCCAGCCTCCTATAGGAGAGATTTCAAAAGCATTTCTTGAAATGGTCTGAAAATATTTACTCTTGCTTATCATCTTACAAAAGAATTCTTTCTGAGAAAAAGCTGAAGATTCAGATGTCAGCGCTGACTGTCTCCAACTGAGGCATGTCTGAGTCTCCCCTGTGGTCTCTCTGAAGAAAAAAAGCTCGGGAAAACAGGTCTTATGCACTTCGGCTACACCAGCGGGATTGTCATTATAGCGGTCTATTGTAAGTTGTAACTATTTGAGGTTTGCCTACTCTTTCGCGCAGATGAAAAGTGCTTCAAGACGGAGTTTTTTGACAGAAGCTTAGCTTGTTTATTTTTGAGGGAAGAAACAAATCTAGAAGTTAGGAGAGAGGTGACCTTCAGGGGAAGAGTATCGATCTACCGGGAAGATGAGGCAGACTCTGAGGGCTAGCAGTGTTCTTGACCTGGGTGCTGGTTATAGAGTGTGAGGTTTGTGAAAATCATTTAACGACCGTGTGTGCACTTTTCTGTATGCATATCATACTTTACAAAGTGTTGGGGTTTTTGTTCGTTTTTTAGAGAGAGCGGGGGCATGAGAGGAGGCAGAAAGAGAACCTTCAGCAGGCTCCACGCCTAGCACGGAGCTCCTCATGGGGCTCAATCTCATGACCCTGAGCTCATGACCTGAGCCGAGATCAAGAGTGGGATGCTTAACCCACTGAGCCACTCAGGCACCCCTACAAAGTGTTTTTTAAACTAGAAAGTAATTGCCTTAATAGTCTCTGTTAAGAATATAGTTGCCCGAAATGTAAAAATCTCAATCAGTAAAAATTTCTAAGTTAGTATTTAGTGGAAATTTCTAGGTTTGACTTTATCTTACACATCGTAGGTAAGATTAGAAGACAATAATAGGATCCCTATCTCCTTCGAATCTGGCTAGTCTCCTGTGATTTGTCCAATTCTATCTCCTAAGATCCATCCAATGAAAGTATCTTAACCATGCAACCCTACAGAATTCCAAAATGGCTGCTCTCAAATGAGAGCCTAGGCTGTTAATTTTATTTTGATTGATCTTCAAGTTTTCAACTCTTTGGCAGCATCTAATCTGCATTGAATCCCAGCACCTAACACACATTGAATCGCTCACTCATTTAGACAAATTATCCTTCTGAGCACCTAGAAATATATAATTCATTCCATCCCTTACGGGTTTTTTCACAATCAGCCAACTTTCTTCTTTCCTTTGGTTAACTCTCCTCAGTGGTATGGCAGATACCTCTAGGCCCTGACTCTAAATTTCTTAAAGGTGATTACTACAAAGTCAGGCTGGGAAGCAATGCAGATTGATAAAAGTAGCACAAAACCAGGAATCAGAACAAGAATCCATTGGTTTCAACCCAAGTTTTATTTTTCCATAGTTGTATGACTTTGTGCAACCATTTGTAAAACAGGGGTAAAATCTCTGCCCTCACGGGTTTGTTAGGAGGACTGAGGAAGATGATGTACGTGACCATGGCTTGTATGCCATAGCAGTGGTGTGAGAGTTATCACAGTCCTGTAACTTAGTGACCGTAGGCCTATGCTTGTGCGTAGGGGCAGGCAGGAAGTTTCTATTACTAGGCAAATATTTCCAGCTCTCCTCTTGTAGAGAGGTATTCAAGGCATAGGAGGGCAGACCTGTCTCTGGTTCTACTTCTGGCCACTTCATTAGGCATCTTTCAGAGGCAGCCTGACTTAGCTGGCCTCGTGGGGCAGGTGGCAAATTATGGTGCCAAACCAGAGACACATGACCGTCCCCTTCTCTCCTTCCAGATGACCAGAAGAATTTTGTGTTCGTCCTCAATTTGCTGCGTTGGGATCTTCCCAGATAACCAACTCAACCTGCATTGTGACAGTGGTGTCTAGGTCATTGGAGGCATCTTAGAGCAAGTCTGCTCAGAATATCTAAATGAGCTTACAATTTTAAGCTCCCGCGGTAATGGACAATGGGTCAATGGGGCTCTATTAAGAAGGTGGGTTGGGGAGACTTCTGAGGGTTCTTTGACAGATTGAGATAATAGATGAAGAGGTGGAGCCATTTCCTTGGGGGAAAACTATCGTATAACCTTTAACTGTCTCCCGTGGCGTCCTGGGGACCCCATCCCCATGTAATTCGAGCAATGTTTTTAAAAATATTCCAGTTCTACTCTGCTGGAATTCTGAAACTTGCCTCAAAGGGTTTGTAAGGTTACATAGCCCAGAGGGAGGTGGAAACGGAATTGAATTCTTTAGCTTTACAATTTCTTTCCCCAGCTGGAGCCTACATATTACATTATTTACTGTACTTCGGAATAGTAGCCTCTTTCTTGTTCTTAAGCCCCAGATAAGCCATAACTAATACGTAAAGAATTACAAATGCAGAGAATAGACAGCTTAAAATAAACATAAAGATGTGTGCAATTCTCATGGAAAATAACAACTCTCTATTCCAAGGAATACAGGCCATAAATATGCCCATAGACCAGAGTTCTAAATCTTTTTCAGGGGAAGCCGGGTGGCTATGCGAGTTAATTATATTGTTGTCCTAGGGGCTGGATGGAAGGTCATGCAACGCCTTCGAATGCTTTCTGCAGGCCAATGTATTAGAAGAATGGCACTCTCATCAAAGTGGCAATCAAGCTGTCCTTTTTGCGGTCTCACTTCATTACATGCTTTCAGAAGCTACCTCTCTTTAGCCATAACCTGTGACAACTCAAAGAGACAGGAGAGGGGGGACAGAAGGGATGCTGCAGAAGGGGGCCTCACGGTCAACCCCGACAA